>NC_140183.1:57884307-57889307 GCF_963971535.1 Notolepis coatsorum
ATGACATTCAGCCGTTTTCGTTTGAAACTACTTTTAGTGAGGGGAGTGTCATGATTTCTCCATAGAGCCCTGTCGTATTTTTTTTAACGCAGCGGCTCGTGCAGGTAGGGGGGCAACTTAGTCACGTGACTCAGTTGGTGTTGCTGATTGGCTCGAACGCGGTATGTTTGTAAACAGCGAACATGTCTATAGGGGAAAAACGCTCCGGCTGTTTATATTTCTTTAAATCAATCACAATCATCCTGGGCGGCACTAAGCCCAAGGAAACTATAAAAGAAGGAAGGCTTGTCACGGCAGAATACCAGCGTTCTATGCTCTGCTTGGTGCCAGCTCTATTGAAGCCTGTATTCAAATTCTAAATATACAAGCTATCTGAGGGAATATACATCAACCAATATATCAAACGTTAGCTCGTTAACAAAGCAACAAACCGATGATGCTGACATCCAAGGTAATAACCTGTTTAAATGACAGGTCATAACGAGGAGATGGCTGGATCCCAGTCAATGTCGGACAAACTGAAAGTTTCCACACTTGGCACCAATGTGCGTTCACACGCTACACAGTGACTGATGACCCTTCCTTCTTTTATAGTTTCCTTGGCTGAGCCTCGGATGCAGCGACGGTGCCCTTGCAAAATAGTGACGGAGATAGCGGAAGGGAGGATAATTCAGACTGAAATAGTCGGCCAATGGCGTGCGTATACCCATGGTCACATGGCGCCGATCCAGACTACTGACTGGCCGATGTGTATAGCTGCATAATAGTATGATTAATTACATTGCAATATACTGCAATGTTAGCTGAGAGAGAGACTAGAAAAGTTGTGTAGGAAAACATCCATAAAGGGAACTTCACTTATGTAGTCTAATGAATGAACCGCCTTAGTTGTTCTCTTATTGCTACACGATAGCAAAATAACCGCAGGTTATTAACAAAGTGAATATTGTCGCCGGTAACAATAGCAAATTCATGAGACACATGGAATAAATGGACTTCTCTGTTCTGTGTCACATTATTCTGTCCAAATGGAGTGACAACATGGCTGTGTCTTTCCACTGACTCAGTGTTGTCTTGCACATCACGAGATGGATGGCTGTCAAACACAATAGTGTTTTGTATCAATAATACTAGTATAATACATTTCTTACAATAATAATGAATATCAAAAACCTTCTGCGATGAATCTTTCACGTGTTTTCTATACTGTTTTAAATGGCCACAACGGGAAGCATAAAGGAGACGATATATGAATTGTGAAGGAGTTTGTGAAGGGTAAATATCATATCCTCCGGTCTAACATTCTCTAGCTCCTACGTAGACACATATTCAGTACAGGGGGGAAGTCGGGGGCGCGCGATGCCAGTCAAACGACCGTCGGAGACTTTTCATAAAAGGGAAACGATTCAACCTACTTTAATTTCCTGGAATGTGTCACATGGGTTTCACGAGGCGTGGGCATTGGCTGACGTACTGTTCTCAACATTCTGACACTGAATGTGTTTCTCAATCCCTCGCAAAAAAGGGAAATTCTGCTTACGACTCGTCGAGCCATCTCCAGTCGTCGACGGCGATAGTGGTACATGACGGAGCACCCGCCCCCATTTCGGTGACGGGAACTACTCCATTTTCATCCCGCTGGCACGTCTTGTAATGCGTCATCCTCCAGCACGTCCAGTGTCTCCGCTGCTGTCGTATTTCAGCGGAGGTCGTGCTCACGGCGCTTCTCTAGACAGATAGCACTATATTTGCCTATTCTTTCTCTCTCCACTTGGCCCGCGTTGGCCTGCATTTTTGGAACACCCTGTCAGGACATAAATATTATGTTGTGTTGGTTTGTGTGGGAGTCTTGGGTCATTTCTACGTGTGTATGTGTGATTTGGTGTGTGTGTGTGTGTGTGTGTGTGTGTGTGTGTGTGTGTGTGTGTGTGTGTGTGTGTGTATGTGTGTGTGTGTGTGTGTGTGTATGTATGTGTGTGTGTGTGTGTGTGTGTGTGTGTGTGTGTGTGTGTGTGTGTGTGTGTGTGTGTGTGTGTCTATGACTGTGTGAGGTTATTGTGTGTTATTGTGATTTAGGGTCCCATCATAATGGCAAGTGATTTACAGTAAAGGCCGGAGCAGTGCCCTGTCAGACACTGATATTGATCACACTACTGCTGATGGAGGGAGTGCTTTCCCCCTATCTCTCTCTCTCTCTCTCTCTCTCTCTCTCTCTCTCTCTCTCTCTCTCTCTCTCTCTCTCTCTCTCTCTCTCTCTCTCTCTCTCTCTCTCTCATACCTTTGTAAAATCTTCCATTCGAGTCAATATTTGTTGTCCCCTCTCGGCTGATTTCATCACTGTTCTCTTAAAACTGAAATGATGGCGTGTGTGTGCATGCGTGTGTGTATGTGTGTGTGTGCATGTATGTGTGTGGTGGGTGTCACAGATCTCATCAGGGCTCAGCGGCCGAGTGGTTGGATAGTGGATGGTGGTGGTGTTGCCTGTGATTAAACTCTCGCTACGCGCTCGCCTGCAGAGCGAGTGAGCCTCCTTGTCTCCTCATTATTACACGCTGAAGCCACCTCTCCCTCCTCTCTCTCTCCTCTCCCTCCTCTCTCCCTCCTTTCCCCCTCTCCTCTCCCTCCTCTCTCCCTCCTCTCCCTCCTCTCTCTCCTTTCTCCCTCCTCTCTCTCACTCTCCTCTCTCCCTCCTCTCTCCCTCCTCTCCATCCTCTCTCCCTCCTCTCCCTCCCTCTCCCTCCTCTCCCTCCTCTCCCTCCTCTCTCCCTCCTTTCCCTCTCTCCGTCCTTTCCCTCTCTCCCTCCTCTCTCCCTCCTCTCCCTCCTATCTCTCTCCTCTCTCCCTCTCTCCCTCTCTCCCTCCCCTCTCCTTCCTCTCTCCCTCTCTCCCTCCCTCTCTCTCTCCCCCTCCTCTCTCTCTCTCTCTCTCCTCTCCCTCCTCTCTCCCTCATCTCCCTCCTATCTCCCTCTCTCCCTCCTCTCTCTCCTCTCCCTCCTCTCCCTCCTCTCTCCCTCCTTTCCCTCTCTCCTCTCCCTCCTCTCCCTCCTCTCTCCCTCCCCTCTCCCTCCTCTCCCTCCTCTCTCGTCGGGCTTGATGTCTCCCTGTTACACAGTGGGGCTCATGCGTCGGGGGTTGGAGAGCGCGTGAGAAATGTTACATCACCGGAATTCCCGGGTAAACCGGCTGAGGGACGCGTTTACCGGCACCCTCATCTCACTCGCTGTGCGAATGTAATGACATGTCATGGGCGTACGTGGGGCGTACAAGCACCACGTACACACACATGTACACACACACGCACACATTCGTCAAGGCGTACTTATACTGTGTAACGCAGAGTCATCGTTCATGTCTGAGTAGCATAGTGTGTTAAATTATCGAATACGACCACATAATTTCTCATCCGGATCCTGCGGTGAAAAGTGCGACCGAACGGCGGTTGAAAGTAAACACTTTTGTTTTTGTTCGTGTGTTAGTGACGCCGTCCCGCTGGAGTGAATTAACCTATGATCACACAGATCAGACAAACATTTGACATCCATGGCTCAGAATAGGAACTGGAGGATGTTATCGGTGAAGTGGTGGAATACACTGCATGCTTGCCTGCATGAGTTCCACTTATCTTTTCATTCTCTCTCTCTCTTTTTTTATTTTACCTTTATTTAACCAGGCAAATCAATTAAGAACAAAAAAGGAACTGAAAACTGAAAAGGAATTCAGGATTAAACATTTCCGACATAGTACAATATATGTTATTAGAATATAAATATACATACAACAAGCAATATAGCAGTGAGAGGGGCACCATGCCAGACAGGGGGTTGGGGATGTTACTGGGTTGAGAAACAGTTGCAGGAATCAGTGAGAATGTTCATCAGAGAGTGCTTGAATGTTGACTTAGGCATAAAGTTGACCAGTTTGAGAGATTGTTGTGGGTTGTTCCAGTCCCTGGCATCAGCAGCCCTAAATTACATTTGACCAGGTGCAGTGTATATTTTTGGAATCTTTAGGAGAATGTGTTGAGCAGAACAAGGGTTGTAAGTGGCAGATGTAATTTGCAACAGGTGACATAGAGGGGGACAACCCAAGGAGGGTTTTGTAAATGAGCATGAACCAGTGCATATTGTGACAGGTGTGCAGGGTGGTAGAGGACATCAAGTCCAAAAAGGGAAGTTCCAAAGAAGAATGGATCCATTCTTGAGAAGTCATTGAGAATGAAGTGTGGCTTGGTTCCAATATCCAATGTTTTGACCAGGGCTGTATGAGGTGAATATACATACGGTATATTTTTTAGTTAATCAAATAAAAATGCCCTTGCAGCAGCAGTATCAAAAGCGCTTTACAACAAGGACACCTCGACATGCTGCCCCGGGACTCGGGAGGCAGGGCCGTGTTAAGCTCACGCTCTGACATAGGCAAGGATGATTTCTGAGCTTCATTAGACACCACAAATCATATTATTGCATGTAACAACATGACATGACCTACTTAGTCACAGCACGATAAAATACAAGGTAATGATTTTTACAAAGTTACAAAACACAAGCCTTATGCATATGCAATAACGTGCCTATATATACAAGAGTCACACACACACACACACACACACACAGACACACACACAGACACACACACACACAGACACACACAGACACACACACACACACACACACACACCTTCAGCACCATGGACAGCGACGCTGTCACAAAACATGGACCATACAAGTTTTATAGTGAATTACTAGGCTATAGATTAGATTCACTTCATCGTTCGTAATACTTTCCAGGACTTGCTTTATGGCCTTATAGCTTATAAGCTTTTTTTTTTTATTATTATGTTTTTGGTATATTTTTATTGTTTTTTGCTACTGGGCAGTCCGGTAGAGAGAGAGAGGAAGAATGGGAGATAGACGGGGGAAGACATTCTGCAAAGGTCGCCGGGACCAGGAGTCGAACCCTGGACGGCCGCGTTGCACCGCAGCGCTGTACGTGGTGCGCCA
>NC_140183.1:57894307-57899002 GCF_963971535.1 Notolepis coatsorum
TGGTGGAAAAACAAACACTGTTTTAAATGTAATTGTAGATACATTGTAGTTACAATTTCTTTAATTGAATTAACTTAAACTAGAAAAGTAAATACAAACTAAATTAACAATGTAACTTACAGTTTACAGAAGGACAGTTTCCTTCTGAAGCACAAAGGAAAACTCCAACATTTTGGGAAATTAGCTTATTTAACATCTTCCCTGGAGTTAGACAAGAAGATACATACCTTACGAACCGATTGAAGTTTATGGATACCATGACTTAAAATCCTCTTACCTTGACGATTAAAAGCCTCCCCAATTTAGAAAACAGTATTCCAATGGCTGGTCTTGATAGGCTGCTAGCTAACGGTGCTAACCAACAAACACAGAAGGGGCACTGTAGGGAACGTCAGGCTACAACAGCACAGCACAGGCACACAGCACACACATCCACATGCACACACTCACTTTAAACAAACAACACACTGCAGCACCCACTCTCCACACTTTAGATCACCTAAACACACTTTATATCTATTGGTAAAGGATTTGCACTACAACTCGTACACCTTACTGTAAATTGTACCTAAATTGTACCTCAATTTACTTCTATTCTACATGCTATACTATTTTATTTCATACTTATCTTGTCTAGCACAGTCTCTGGAGCATAACAGTAAGACGCATTTTGTATAAAAGTATTCTGTACTTCTGTATGACAACTATTAAAGAAACTTGAAACTTGTAACTTGTCTAACTCCAGGGAAGATGTTAAATAAGCTATTTTCCCAAAATGTTGGAGTTTTCCTTTCTCATTCTTCCAGTCGGGACCATTTGTCACATAGTGAGAGGTTCCACAGCTCAAGCAAACCCCCACCAATTGGTACAGGGCTTGTATTTTGGTTTTGCTCTTCTTGTTCTTTGTTATGCTATTGTTATGCTATTGTTATGCAAAGACAAGTAGCCAGGTGAGTACCGGTACTTGGCGCACGGCACGACGAGTTGAGTGAAAGTTGTGAAACGCATTTTTGTGTGCACGCGCATGCTTCTGCTCAGAAAGGAGGTGGAACGGCGTGGTACTGTGTGCATTAAGCTGGTGTGTGTGTGTGTGTGTGTGTGCTTGCATTTGCACAGACACATTGGGAGCCATGTGGGTACATTTGCACATGTGACCAATCGTATGTGACTCCTCTGCGTTGTGTTAAATTTCGATGCCCCGAGGGAGTTTCGAACCCGGGTCGGCCGCACCACGGGCGACATCACAGACCGCTATACCAAGAGGTGAATTCAGTGCTTGGTAACGTGTCTATGTGTCTTTTTTTTAACTCTTTCCGTGCCACTCACGAGATGTTTTTTTATAGGTGGTTGAAAGCCAAGTTCAAGTTCAAGTTCTTTAATAGTTGTCATACAGAAGTACAGAATACTTTCATACAAAATGCTTCTTACTGTTACGCTCCAGAGACTGTGCTAGACAAGATAGTATCAAATAACATAATATAGCATGTAATTTAGAAGAAGAAAAATTAGGTCACAGTGTTCGGTATAGACATATGTACAATGTTCTGAGTTACCATATAATATACAATACTATGCAGTGTACTAATGTACAGTACTATCTAGTGCAAAGCAGAAATGGGATGAGGTACAATTTTAGGTACAATTTACAGTAAGGTGTACGAGTTGTAGTGCAATCCTTCATCAATAAATATAAAGTGTGGGGAGTGGGTGCTACAGTGTGTTTGTTTAAAGTGGGTGTGTGCTATAAAGTGTGTGGAGTGGGTGCTACAGTGTTTGTTTAAAGTGAGTGTGTGCGTGTGGATGTGTGTGCTATGTGCGTTTGGTGGTTGTTGTTGTGTAGTGTTCATTCATTGTTCGTTTAGCAGCCTGATGGCCTGGGGATAGAAGCTTCTTCTGAGTCTTTCTGTGCTCGCCTTGAGACTCCGGTATCGCTTGCCTGACCGCAGCAGTTCAAAGAGGCAGTTGTTCGGGTGACTGGAGTCTTTAATGATTCTCTTAGCCTTGCCCTTGCAACGCTTGTTGTAAATGTTCTGGAGGGTGGGGAGCCCCCCTCCAATTGTGCGTTCGGCTGAACGTGTCACTCTTTGTAGTCTGCTTCGGTCTTGTGCAGTGCTATTCCCAAACCAGGAGGTGATGTTGCCGGTCAAGATGCTCTCTATTGTACATGAGTAGAAGTTCTTAAGGATCTTCTGACTGACTTGGAACTTCCTTAGGCGCCTGAGGAAGTAGAGGCGTTGTCGTGCCTTCTTCACAACACTGTCAATGTGTGTGGTCCATGTCAAGTCCTCGGATATGTAGGCTCCGAGGTACTTAAAGCTGTTGACTCTCTCAACCGGTGCCCCGTCGATGCTGAGGGGGCTGTAGTCCTTGACCCCCGACCTCCTGAAGTCCACAATCATCTCCTTTGTTTTGCTGACGTTCAGGGAGAGGCTGTTTTCCTGGCACCATCCCGCCAGGACCTTGACCTCTTCCAGGTAGGCCCTCTCGTCGTTGGCAGAGATCAGGCCCACCACCACTGTGTCGTCAGCAAATTTGATGATTGTATTGCTACTCCGCTGAGCCACACAGTCGTGTGTGTACAGGGAGTAGAGGAGGGGACTCAGAACACAGCCCTGGGGGGCCCCTATGTTGAGGGTGATGGATGAGGAGGTGCAGTTGCCTGCTCTCACCACCTGGGGTCTGCCAGTCAGGAAGTCCAAGACCCACTGGCAGAGGTCATAGCCCAAGCCCAGGTCCCTGAGCTTGGCTATGAGTATGGAGGGGACTATGGTATTGAATGCCGAGCTGTAGTCGATGAATAGCATTCTCACATAGTTCCCCTGCCTCTTGTCCAGGTGTGATGCTGCTGTGTGCAGCACATGGGCTATGGCGTCCTCCATGGACCTGTTGGGGCGGTATGCAAATTGCAGGGGGTCCATGTTGATGGGGAGGGAGGAGCAGATGTAGCCCTTTACTAGCTTCTCAAAGCACTTCATGGCTATGGAGGTGAGAGCTACAGGGCGGTAGTCGTTGAGGCAAGCAGGCTTGGATTTTTTGGGTACAGGGATAATAGTGGACTTCTTCAGGCAGGTGGGGATGACAGCCTGTTCTAAGGACAGGTTAAATATGTCAGTGAATACTGGGGCCAGTTGGTCGGCACAGACTTTTAGGACGCGGCCGGGGATGCCGTCCGGACCTGCTGCCTTCCTGATATTCACTTTTTTAAAGGTCCGCCTCACCTCATGCTCTGTTACCCTGAACACTGCGCCTCCATCAGCAGCCGACCCCCCCCCCCCCCCATTGCCGTGGCTTGTGAGCTGGTGTTGTTATTACCAGCATCAAACCTCGCATAGAAGGTATTGAGGTCATTTGCTAAGGAGATGTCACTGTTCAGTTTGAGGGAGGCGCCTTTGTAGTCTGTCATCGTTTTGAGCCCCTGCCACATAGCTCTAGAGTCAGCTTGTTCAAACTGGAGTTCAATTTTATCCCTGTAGCGCCGTTTGGCCTCTGACACTGTCCTCCTTACGTTGTATCGTGCCACCTTGTGGTCATTCATGTTGCCTGCCACTAGGCCGTCGTTGTATGCTTTGGTGCGCTCTCTCAGAGCTTCACGGACGGATTTGTCTACCCAGGGTTTTTGATTTGGGTAAACTCTCATTTTGGTAGTGGGGATTGTTTCTTCCACCCTAGTACAAACATAGTCCAGCACTGTCTCCGTGTAGACATTAATGTTATCTGTGTCGCGGAACACATTCCAGTCTGTGCAGTGAAACACAGACCGGAGCGTCTCCTCTGACGTCAAATCCCATTTCTGCACCTCTCGCGAGACTACAGGAGTACTTTTAATTCTCTGTTTGTACTTTGGTGAAAGAAAGATTGACGCGTGATCTGATTTACCAAAGCCACTATCAGAATGAGCCTTGTAGCCACCTTTAAATTGCGTGTAACAGTGATCTAGGATGTTACCGCCTCTGGTGTTGCAAGTCACATGCTGATAGAAGTCAGGTAATACCTTTCTCAGATTGGCGCTGTTGAAATCGCCCAGCACCAAAATGGCGGCGTTAACGTTCGTCGCTTGTATTCTATTTACCTCGTCGTGGAGTCTGGAGAGCGCAGCGTTGTTGCTGGCTTGCGGTGGAATATACACTCCGATCAGGATGATCGCCGTTAACTCCCTCGGGAGGAAGAAAGGACGACACTTGATGGTTATATATTCCAGGTCTGGGGAGCAGTGGTTGGATAATTCCTTCACGTTAGTTGGATCGCTCCACGTTGTTTACCGGACTCTGATGTCCGATCCTTGCGATGGATAAAGAAGTGATCGGCTGGTTGAATTGCGTGGTCTGGAACCTCCGGCGTGAGCCACGTTTCAGTGAAGCAGAGAACGTTGCAGTCCCTAACGTCTCTTTGGTATTGAATCCTTGCTCGGATGTCATCCAGTTTATTGTCAATTGATTGTACATTGGCTAGCAATATACTGGGTAGTGGTGTCCTGTGCCGCCTGGTTCTCAGCCTGTTACGGACTCCAGCTCTCTTTCCTCGCCGTCTGGGTCCTCTGTTCCTGGGATCAAGGAACAAAGGATCTGGTCCTAATCTCCGGAGAATTTCTTCAGGCCATTGTTGCGGTTCGGAAAGCTGGTCCAGTGAGTAATCCAGTTGGTAAGTTTCCCGTAATCCAATGTCTATGAGTGACTGACGGTCATACACATTAAATGC
>NC_140183.1:57899202-57916702 GCF_963971535.1 Notolepis coatsorum
TGTGTGTTGTGTTGTGTACTGTACTGTACTTAAGCATTACATTACGCGCAGGAGTGTGTTATAAGAATTAGAGCATGCCTAGGGGTGGTTGTTAGGCCCGAGGCGCAGCCGAGGGTTGTTAGACCCCCATACTTAGGCATGCTCTAATTCTTATAACACACGACTACAAGTGGTGTAATGTCTTTTATACAATTGCCGAATTCATCCAACCTTATTGCTATACAATAAACACACATTAATTGAAGTATAATGGAGATTTATTCACAAAACCATCTGCAGAAAAAGTAGGCAAAAAAAAAAAAGAAAAAAAAGTTGCCTCCGTGTCTAGAAGCAGCTGGGAGGTGCGGTGTTTCAAAGTATGCCATCTAACAGTGAAGTTAGCGGTTGTTATTGGAATGATTGATTGATTGATTAAAAATTGTATTACAGATAGACAGTGCTACATGTATACATAGGTTGCTTCAAAGCATGCCATCTAACAGTGAAGTTAGCGGTTGTTATTGGAATGATTGATTGATTGATTGAAAATGTTATTACCAGATTGCAGAATGGGTACAATACAGTACAGCTCAATACACACAATTGTTAAGGGGATGCAGACCAGAGAAAGACTTTCGTCTTGTTTACATCAGGGTCCCCCATTTTTAATGCATCATAACATATATGACATACATGACATACAGATAGACAGTACTGCTACATCTATACATTTATGACATACCAGATTTACAAATACAGTACTGTTTTTGTAGGGTGATTGTGAGTTTATTTACATTGAGGTTCTGGGGTCACGTGGAGTGTATTATATATCCGAAATAACAACCGTCTGCATTCCTTTTCTAAGCATTTTCGGTGATAGAAGTGATTGGGGATAGTTGCGGGACGCCAAGATGTAGATGTAGACGCCACAGTAGAAAGTTCGCGTGGATCCTTATATTGGTTCTTTTAATACAGCGTTTTTTAAATCACGCGAAACAAATAACCTCTGTTCTCCTTGCAATGTGGGGAATAGTTGCGGGACGCCAAGATGTAGATGTAGACGCCACAGTAAAAAGCTTGCGTGGATCCTTATATTGGTTCTTTTAATACAGCGTTTTTTAAATCACGCGAAACAAATAACCTCTGTTCTCCTTGCAAGTTTTTAATTCTTTCTTATACATTAGGAAGGGGGAAGAACACTATATCGTGGGTGTTCCTAGACTTGACTTTGTACCTCTCTTACAGCTTCGAAACTCCACTTATTTCGTTTTACAATGTCAAAGCCTTTTAAATATAATCAAAACTTTCCTGTATTTCTGCAATCTATGCGCCAATAATAACGAGTTGAGTTCTATTACATGCTGGGTAGGCTGATAGAGTGTCTGCGCATTCACCCGAGAGGAGTCGGATTCTGCAACTGCCAGTGGCCACCCCCCCCCCCCGCGATTTATATTTTGTTTTACAGTGAGTCATGACAAACCAATTACATAATACAACATTGTGTAAACAACTAACATATTCCAGGTAAATTTATCTATTTTGAATGAGTCGTTATGACTGAATCAATACATCCATTCATAAAGATTATTGTCCGCCATCTTGGTTTCATTCAGTAAAAAAATGAACGGCGGAGTGATTCGGAAACAAAGTAATTCGGTTGTGGGCGGGTTCTGGGTTATACTCAATAACAACCGGCAACTTCACTGTTTCAACCAATCAGAATCAAGAAATATGCATGCCATTGTATAATGTACTGTACTGTATGTGCTGGAGACAAGGAGAAGTGTGGACACTTGGAGGGTGGAGTTGTTAAAAACGGGATCATCCTCCTCCCTTCTTCATCATTCATTGTCTCTTTTCTTCTCCTCTCCTCTCCTCTCCTCTCCTCTCCTCTCCTCTCCTCTCCTCTCCTCTCCTCTCCTCTCCTCTCCTCTCCTCTTCTCTTCTCTTCTCATCTTCATTCCTCTCTTCTCCTCTGATGTGTCCTCTCCTCTCTTCTCCTCCTCTCCTCTCTCTCTTCTCCTCTCCTTCCCTCTATTTCTCTCTGTCTGTATCTCTCTCTCACCCCTGGCAGGGCTTCTCTCTCTCTCTCTGATCTGTGTGTGTCGTCTGATCAGACACATGCTTTATCTAGCTCAATATCACAGCCGGAGTTATGTGTGTGTGTGTGTGTGTGTGTGTGTGTGTGTGTGTGTGTGTGTGTGTGTGTGTGTGTGTGTGTGTGTGTGTGAGTGTGTGTGTGTGTGTGTGTGTGTGTGTGTGTGTGTGTGTGTGTGTGTGTGTGTGTGTGTGTGTGGTGTGTGTGTGTGTGTGTGTGTGTGAGTGTGCATGTGAGTGTGATGGGGGTTTGCAGGAAGGCAGCGTGGATGGATGTGTTTGATGAGTAGGGGTGGAGAGACGTCTGGAGAGGGGGAGGGGTTAATTTGGCAGGAGATATGAGGGGGTAAGTGTGGGGGTGGGGGTGGCAGGGCTGCATGTGTCTCTTGTCAGGAGTCTAAGTGCTGATTCTGCAGGAATGGCAGACAGGGGGTAAATAAACACACTGCAAAAAGAGTTTTGACCTCAAACATGTTATTATTTCCAAAGAGCAGGTGGGAACGATGGGCTGAGAGAATCCTACTGACTCAACCAGCCTCGCCTCGGTTTCACCATCATTCTGTTCGAATGTGACAATGCCTGGTGACGTGAGCCTGGTGATGTGAGCCTGGTGATGTGAGCCTGGTGATGTGAGCCTGGTGATGTGAGCCTGGTGATGTGAGCCTGGTGATGTGAGCCTGGTGATGTGAGCCTGGTGATGTGAGCCTGGTGATGTGAGCCTGTTGATGTGAGCCTGGTGATGTTGAGCCTGGTGATGTGAGCCTGTTGATGTGAGCCTGGTGATGTGAGCCTGGTGATGTGAGCCTGTTGATGTGATGTGATCATTGTGACGTGAGCCTGTTGATTGAGCCTGGTGATGTGATGTGATCATTGTGATGTGAGCCTGGTGATGTGATGTGATCATTGTGATGTGAGCCTGGTGATGTGAGCCTGGTGATGTGAGCCTGGTGATGTGAGCCTGGGTGATTGTGAGCCTGGTGATGTGATGTGATCATTGTGACGTGAGCCTGTTGATGTGAGCCTGGTGATTGTGATGTGATCATTGTGATGTGAGCCTGGTGATGTGAGCCTGGTGACGTGATGTGATCATTGTGATGTGAGCCTGGTGATGTGAGCCTGGTGACGTGATGTGATCATTGTGATGTGAGCCTGGTGATGTGAGCCTGGTGATGTGAGCCTGGTGCCAGTGTATGGCAGCCATTGACTCTGTGTAGCCCAAGGTTGGGTGCTACACACTGGCTGTGAAGGAGGCGATTTCCGCCCTACATTGTAAAAATGGCTTTGAGTCTGTCTAGAAAAAAGCGCTGTATGAATGCAATGATCTAATTATTTCAAGCTCATTCGTACCCCTCCCCCATTGGCACATTGTTTTCCTCTTGCGATCTTTAGACGCCATCCAAGATCAGAATACATGTTATGATGAATCTTTTTGTGTTTGTTTTTGTTTGTAGTATCGTCATCATCATCATCATCAATCCTTGATTTATGCTTGTTAAAATCACGTCATCGTGGTTTAAGGACCGGCTTGGGAAGAGGGGGACTAAATCTCTATCTATCCTCTCTTTTGGATGGGGGGAGGGGGGGGGGGGCTTTGAGCCAAGATGAGCGCTGGTTTACAGGACCCTGCTGTCACTCTGTCACCCCCTTTCCTTCAGACACCCCCTCCTCCCTCTTCCCCTCCTCCTCTCCTCCTCCCCTCCTCCCCTCCTCCTCTCCTCCTCCTCCTCCTCCCCTCCTCTCCATCGCTCCTGTCCATGGAGCAGCCACTCAGTGTTGAGGATTAAAGCAGACAAAGAGAGAGTGAGAGAGAGAGAGAGAGCGAGAGAGAAAGAGAGAGAGAGAGAGAGAGAGAGAGAGAGAGCGAGAGAGAGACAGAGGGAGATGTTATGAATTGAAATGGGGGACTCTGATGTAAACAAGACGAAAGTCCTTTCTCTGGTCTGCATCCCTTAACAATTGTGTGTATTGAGCCGTACTGTATTGCTACCCATTCTGCAATCTGTTAATACAATTTTCAATCAATCACGAGTGTGAGAGAGAGAGAGAGAGAGAGAGAGAGAGAGAGAGACAGACAGACAGACAGACAGACAGACAGACAGACAGACAGACAGACAGACAGACAGACAGACAGACAGACAGACAGACAGACAGACAGACAGACAGACAGACAGACAGACAGACAGAGAGAGAGAGAGAGAGACAGACAGATGGAGAGAGAGATAGAGACAGACAGAGAGAGAGAGAGACAGACAGAGGGAGAGAGAGATAGAGAGAGAGAGTGAGAGAGAGACAGACACAGACACGGGAATAGCATCTCACGACAGGGACAGAGGGACAGCTGTTCTCACAGCAGGAAAAAGCCTGTTTTAAAGGACACTGTCCTTCCTCAGACTCTTAATAAACACCTATAAATCAATTGGAAGTATATAGTACACACTGTAAATCAATGGGAAGTATAAAGTACACACTTCTATTTAATAAACACCTATAAATCAATGGGAAGTACACACTACTATTTAATAAACACCTATGAATCAATGGGAAGTATATAGTACACACTGTTATTTAATAAACACCTATAAATCAATGGGAAGTATGTATATAGTACACACTACTATTTAATAAATGCCTATAAATCAATGGGAAGTATATAGTACACAGTGTTATTTAATAAACACCTATAAATCAATAGGAAGTATATAGTACACACTGTTATATAATAAACTATCAATAGGAAGTATATATAGTACACCGACGTCAGCACCACATCAGCAACTAACTAACGTTAGCTAGCTAGCTAGCAACATCTCGACGATGTGGATGTCCTTCATTTTGTTTGTTGGCGGCTTTCAGCCACTTGATGCGTAATGAAGGCATCCACATTACAGCCCACTGCGTTGCATTGTGGGCTCATCACATGACTCACCTGACGTCACAGCAGCTTTATGAGACTCTGCCATTGCACTTCTATTTGACTGTGCGTGTTTGTTTGTGTGTGTGTGTGTGTGTGTGTGTGTGTGTGTGTGTGTGTGTGTGTGTGTGTGTGTGTGTGTGTGTGTGTGTGTGTGTGTGACATCACAGTAGCTTTATGAGACTGAAAGGAAAAAAGGAAGGAAGCATGTTTACGTGTTTATGTGTTGTACAGGTCTCTCTCTCTCTCTCTCTCTCTCTCTCTCTCTCTCTCTCTCTCTCTCTCTCTCTCTCTCTCTCTCTCTCTCTCTCTCTCTCCATTAACCCTGTTTAGGTGCTGTACACGTCAGTGCTGCCAGCCATGCTATTCTGTTGCCATGTCGCAGACACTGATCTGCATTGCCTTGTTTAGTTGCAGTGGCCACAACCATCTCCCCAGCCCGCTGCATAATTCAGCAGGGGAACTGGATTTGTTCTGTTATGTTGCGTGTGTTAGAATTCTCCTTGTGTGAGATCCATTCAGTATGACGTGTTCGAGAGAGAGAGAGAGAGAGAGAGAGAGAGAGAGCGAGCGAGAGAGAGAGAGATGGGGGGAGAGAGAGAGGGAGAGAGAGGGGGAGGAAGAGAGAGAGGGGGGAGAGAGAAAGGGAGAGAGGGGGGGATAGGGAGAGAGAGAGAGAGCGGGAGAGAGAGATAGGGGGATAGGGAGAGAGAGAGAGGGAGAGAGAGAGAGAGAGAGAGGGAGAGAGAGAGAGAGGATGTGGGCTTCGTTTTGTTTCCATACTGTAGGTTAGAGTGTTTGTATGGATGGATATGTCTGCTGTCCGCTGCACTTCCTGTTTGTTGCTTGGTGTAAAATAGGAGGTTTTATTTATCTTCATTCTAAATTATTATTATTATTATTATTATTATTATTATTATTATTATTATTATTATTATTATTATTATTATTATTATTATTATTATTATTATTATTATTATTATTTCCGTTATTCACTATGGTGAGACCAAAGGCACATTTATAACCATGGTTAGACAATAACGTTTAATTGAGCTGAATTCAACTAGTTGAATTCCTAATTGGTTCCTTTGTTGCGTCGAGAGACACACTCTCCTGGTGGCCTTTTGCTTTTTCCAAATCCAACTGTGCAAAAATGCTTCCGCATTCGTCACCGGAGGTACCGTAGTGGCGTGCGGTAATGCGCCTTTCATTTTCCTTCACGCAGCGCCCAGCGGCGGCGTGCTCGCTCAGGTGCGTGCGTGCGCCGGCGTGCTCGCGAGGTGCTCGCGCATGCGCATGAGATCCCGCCTTAACAATATATATAAGTCACCGCCCCAAATTCAGTATCCAGAAATAGCTCAATTGGCAAGACGCCATGGCTGTGGATCCTACAGCTAGTTGCTGGTGAGTTCGAATCCCGTCAAATATATTTTTTTTAACGTGATTTTTTTTTAACGTGTATTCTTTCGCCAGTTAAGGTTAGGCATGGTTAAGGTTATGGTTAAGGTTAGGCATTGTTTCGGAGTTGGTTAAGGTTAGAACGGTTAAGTTTAGGCGCTGTTAAGGAGCTGGTTAAGGTTAGAGTTTGTCAAAGAGAATGGCAATATTCTTTCTATGGTTAAGGTTAGGCATGGTTAAGGTTAAGGTTAAGGTTAGGCATTGTTTCGGAGTTGGTTAAGGTTAGAACGGTTAAGTTTAGGCGCTGTTAAGGAGCTGGTTAAGGTTAGAGTTTGTCAAAGAGAATGGCAATATTCTTTCTATGGTTAAGGTTAGGCATGGTTAAGGTTAAGGTTAAGGTTAGGCATTGTTTCGGAGTTGGTTAAGGTTAGAACGGTTAAGTTTAGGCGCTGTTAAGGAGCTGGTTAAGGTTAGAGTTTGTCAAAGAGAATGGCAATAGACAGCCTATTTCCGCGCGACAGCTCCCAAAGCGGGCCTGAAAAGAAAGGCGATTTACCGTAGTGGCGTGCGGTGACGAATGCTTCCGCATTTTTGCACTGTTGGATTGGGAAAAAGCCACACGCCTCCTGGTGTGCGTCCGCGACATCCGCGTGGTTTCTCTCAGCAGTGGGGCTGGGTGGGTGGGTGAACTCCAGTGTTTCCTCCAATGCAGTGAGGGGATTTAAAGGGGAGGTTCTCTCCACGCTGAGTTACGCCAGTGGAATTTGCCCGTCTCTGATAAGTGATTGGAGAGAAGGAATGAATTGCAGCCTGGAGACCTTTAATGAGGGCTCAGTGGAATGGATGTGAGACCAGCTGCTACCGTCCCCAAATACACCATCCCCCCTCTCCATCCTCCTCCCTCACCCCATCCCCCCTCTCCCTCCCCATCATCCTCCCTCACCCCATCCCCCTCTCTTACTCCATCCCCCTCTCTTACTCCCTCCTTCTGTTTACCTGTTATGCCTCTCTGTGATTCCCTTGTAATGGTCATTATCACTATTATTACTCCCTTATTGTATTTCTGTTCAGAAATCGTTGCCCACTTCAACACCTATTCTCCACACCTGGCCATCCTACTTGGAAGCATCTCTCATTCAATTTCCCATGCAAGGTTTCGTCCCTTTTTTTTCCCCATTAAGCTTTTTTTTCTTTGGGAGCTTTTCTCTTATCTTCTTTGGGGATTTAAGGTAGGGGGTGTTGTACCTTTGTAAATGGACTGCATTTATATAGCAGCTTTTATCCAAAGCGCTTTACAATTTGTTCCTCACATCTTTACCCATTCACTCACACATTCACACACCGACGGCGGAGGCGACCATGCAAGGTGCCAACCTGCTCATCGGGACACTTCAACACGCTGGCCGGGAGGAGTGGGAATCGAACCGGGAACCTCCGGATTACCAGACATCTGCTCTACCTCCTGAGCCACTGTCGCCCCCTTTGTGGGCCTGTGAAGCCCATAGAGACATGTGATGTGATCCTGGGTTACAAATAAACCTGACTTCTTTCCTGTTCCATCGATCATGCCTTCTTCCATGCCTTTACTATTTCCTCCTTTTCTCTCCCTACATCTCTCTCCCCTCAGCCATCCCTCCATCCTCTATCTCTCTCTCCCCTCAGTCCTCCCCATCCCTCCATCTCTCTCTCCCCTCAGCCCTCCCTCATCCTCTATCTCTCTCTCCCCTCAGTCCTCCCCCATCCCTCCATCTCTCTCTCCCCTCAGCCCTCCCTCATCCTCTATCTCTCTCTCCCCTCCTTCATCCTCTATCTCTCTCAGCCCTCCCTCATCCTCCACCTCTCTCCCCTCAGCCCTTCCTCATCCTCAGTATAGACCCCTGACACAGCACATGTCCTGTGTCTGTGCTCTTGTATTACTGGGTTAAATGGCAAATCCATATATATGGAGCAGAAGTCCGCTTGATGACTACAGTGTGTGTGGATGTACTGTATGTATGTATGTATGTATGTATGTATGTATGTATGTATGTATGTATGTATGTATGTATGTATGTATGTATGTATGTATGTATGTATGTATGTATGTATGTATGTATGTATGTATGTATGTATGTATGTGTGTGTGTGTGTGTGTGTGTGTGTGTGTGTGTGTGTGTGTGTGTGTAGACAACTATATGCCCACACATGTTCATACACGCCCAATTTAACAGCTGACTAAATTGCTACATAATGATGTTGTTGCAATGCACAAGTCCCAATACGGAGTATTTTACATAACATTTTAAAAGCACGAAGGAAAAAAAAGTTCATACATTTCATCTGTTCAAATATCCCTTGTCAAAAGATGCAGTTTTGCTCAAATGTTAAATGTCTGTGTGTGTGTCTGTCTGTGTGTGTGTATGTGCGCGCATGCGTGAGAGCACCCATTGATGTGTCTGTGTGAGTGAGTGACAGAGAGTAGGTAGTAAACAGGTTTGTGTACAGTACATACCTGTATATCCATGTGAGTGTGTGTGTTGACGTGTGTGTACCGCATGTGTGTGTCTATGAGGCAGAGAGCGAGAGAGCAGAGAGAGCGCTGTACAGTACGTCTGCTAGATCCCCGTCCAGCTGAGGGCCGCTCTCTAAGCTGACGCTGTACGTCCGCTAGATCCATGTCGAGAGAAATCTCCCCTATAGGCTTGATTGACAGCTGGGTGCCGGGCGCGCTAGCAGATGTTCCCACGGCAATGATACCAACAACAACAACAACGATCGCAACACATCTCATCCAGTTAGACGTCGGAGGATAAACAGAGTGTTCAGGAGCCAGCGGAGCAGAGAGTATATGAGAATTAGCGGCACTGACGGGTGATGAGAGAGACTGACGGGGGATGAGAGAGACACTGAGCGCAGGAGGACAGAGATGGAGAGGAATGAAAGGGAGGCATTGTTTGTTCAGTCTCGTTTTCGAAACATCTGGTCTTCATGGAGTTCCACAAACACGCGACAGATGGGCCTTGATCTGATTGCCTGGCATGAAATGTAGCGTGTCGACAGTTTGGAATGTCTCTATTTCCACTTTTTCCGATTCATCTTTTTTTTTATCTCTCCCTTTTTCCCCGTTAACGATAAAGATAAAGATCTCTTCCTGTCACTCGTGCTGGAAAACGGCCGTGTTGCTGTCTACTCAGAGATTGCATGCAGATAACATTTAGTGTGTGTGTGTAGGTGTGTAGGTGTGTGTGTGTGTGTGTGTGTGTGTGTGTGTGTGTGTGTGTGTGTGTGTGTGTGTGTGTGTGTGTGTGTGTGTGTGTGTGTGTGTGTGTGTGTGTGTGTGTGTGTGTGTGTGTGTGTGTGTGTGTGTGTGTGTGTGAAACATTTGTTGTTGTTTTGGCTCTGTACTGTATACTCCAAGGCCATTGGATTTTAAATGGAACAATGATTATGGGGTTAAAGTTCCGACTTTGAGGTAGCGCAGTGGACTAAGCACTCGCCTACCACCGCAGAGACTCTGGGATCTAATCCAGCTGTCAGCAGTACCTCCGGCTTGGTCAGTCGTCCCTACTAACACAATTGGCAGTGTTAGCGGGTGGGAAGCCGGTGGGGTATGTGTCCTGGTCATTGTAAATTGTGACTCCTACTGGTCGGTTCAGCAGGGAGGGGATCTGGGGAAAATAGCGCAAACCTCAGCACGTGTTACGTTGCCGCAGTGAAACTCCTCACTGTCAGGTGAAAAGAAGCGGCTGGTGACTCTGCATGTATCGGAGGAGGCATATGGTAGTTCTACACCCTCCCCAGGCCAACAGTGTAGCAATGCGCGCAACGACCAGGAAGGGAATTGGCATAACGACAAAATTGGGATGGGTGAAAAATACAGAAAGCCCAAAAATAAATATAATAATAAAAAAATAAAAACGTTTAGACAGATTTTCATTTACATCCATACCAGCTGAACCATATGGAAATCGTAGCCCTTTCAAATGGGACTTTTCTAGACTTTTCTAGAGTGTACATTCGACAAATGTAACAGCAATCAAGTTTCAAGTTCAAGTTTGGTTTTATTTGTCACATATAAATGTGCATTATAGTGAAATGCTTGGTTCTGTATGACCCTCCTGATCAATCATCACGCTAACAAGTTTCAAGTTTCTTTAATAGTTGTCATTCAGAAGTACAGAATACTTTTATACAAAATGCTTCTTACTGTTACGCTCCAGAGACTGTGCTAGACAAGATAAGTATGAAATAAAATAGTATAGCATGTAAAATAGAAGTAAAAATAGAGGTCACAGTGTTTAGTATAGACATATGTACAATGTTCGATGCAGAATAGAAGTAACTGGGTTACCATATAATATACAATATACTATGCAGTGTACTAATATACAATACTATATAGTGCAGAGCAGAAATGGGATGAGGTACAATGTAGGTACAATTTACAGTAAGGTGTACAAGTTGTAGTGCAAATCCTTTACCAATAAATATAAAGTGTAAAGTGTGTTTAGGTGATCTAAAGTGTGGAGAGTGCTGCAGTGTGTTGTTTGTTTAAGTGAGTGTGTGCGTGTGGGTGTGTGTGCTGTGTGCATTTGATGGTTGTTGCATAGTGTTTATTGTTCGTTGAGCAGCCTGATAACAGAAAGTACAGATGACCACATACAGGGTAGGTGCAATTTCAGTGACTTCTTCATGTCCCAATTTTACTATGGAAGTCGGATAGGAAAAAGTCACTGAAATTGCACATATCTGTACTTTCATAATGACCGGAGGGTAATGATTTATAATATCTTTGAATCCTCAGGGACTGGACAAAAATAACACTCAGTAGTCAACTATGTATCCCTGTGTTTGAGTGTTCTGAGGGAGAGTCCACTTTACAACTATAATCCCATGAAGTGTGGATTATGTCCCCAGGGAATCCTCTGCTACTTTAATCCATTCGGTTTTTTGGAGAATAGTTGCAAAATGGTAAATGGTGCATTTATATAGCACTTTTTATCCAAAGCGCTTTACAATTTTGTTCCTCACATTCACCCATTCACAGCGGAGGCGACCATGCAAGGTGCCAACCTGCTCATTGGGAGAAATTAGTGGTTAAGTTCCTTGCTCAAGGACACTTTGACACGCTGCCCGGGAGGATCTGGAATTGAACAGGGAAACTTTCGATTACCAGATGACCGCTCTACCTCCTGAGCCACTGTCCCCCCACTGCTATCCACTGCTAGAAGGATACTATGGTGTTGCTGTTCCTCGCTCCCACTGTCATTTTGTTATTGAATGGTTTTTACTGGGTCTGCGGTTATCAGCTGCCCTTACGGCAGCAGAAAGAGAACGATGGCCCGGGGATGGAAGCCTTGCAATGGGTGTCCACGCAAGTGAACTTGGCTAACACCGAGATGCCCATGCATGTGGGGGCGCTGAGCTTTTGACCTATATCAAACCCGCCCTCTTTTCCTGATCCTCTAATCACAACCGGAATTCCCTCGGAAACAAAAAAAGGTTAGGTCCACAGGTTCGTTCAGATAAGCTGTGGAGCCAGTCTCTTGGACTCTTGTTCCATTTCCTCTTTGACCGCCCCTGTAATGGATGAGAGGTAATGGCCCTGGCTATCGTATGTGTGATATGGATTTAGATCCTTTGAGGACTTCTGGTAGGCCACTAGGACCCAGCGATTAGCATAACGAAAGGTTATCCTATAACCTAGTTATATGAATACTGGCTGAGCGTCTCGCTCTTCGCCATTATGAGATATTTCTTATCTCCTAGCACATAATGTGCTCACGAACAAACAAATGCACTCACATGCACGTGACCAGGCCACGCCCCCGCGTCCTACTATATGACGCCGGACATGGTCACACTCTACCTTCCTCAGAAAGATTTCCAACACTGAAAACCCAACCAAGGGACCTCGGCGCTAAGAGCGAGACGCTCAGCCAGTATTCATATAACTAGGTTATAGGATAACCTTTCGTTATGTTATCATACTGGCCAATCGCGTCTCGCTCTTCGCCATTATGAGATATGGGGCAGAGCAGACGCGTGGCCTGACAAGTGTACCCCCTGAGGGCCCGTAAGCCCCAACCAGGGAGGAGGGAGTCCCGTCCACCCGCCCGTCCTAACGAAGGGGGGGAGGCAGTCAACTCCACCAAAGTGCGAAAAAGGGGGAACCAGACACCCCTGAAAAACGCACAGCACAGACGGGACCACGTGTGACACAGCACCTCGTGGCACACACTCACACACCCCTGCTAGCCCACCAAATGGTGGGACGCAGGAGAGGTCCCAGACCTCAGAACCGCCTGGGAGACAGAACCCCCAGTCACGTCCACGAGGTAAAACCTAACGAAGGGACCCGGGGAGGACCAGATGGCCGCAGCACAGATGTCCTCCACCGAGGCCCCCCCTAACAGGGCAGCAGCCCGAGGGGGGACCTGTCCAGCCAACGTGCAACAAAAGGCAACGCCCCCGCACAACCAATGTGACCGGGGCCTGCTTGGACAGCGCCTCACCCGCGCAAGGGCCACCGTAACAACAAACAGTTGAACGGAAGCCCTGAGAGCCAGAGTCCTGAGGAAAACCCCCAGTGCACGGACAGGACACGACAGGTGAAGGCCCGCCTCCAACTCACTAGCGTGAGGAGGCGGCCGAACGCCTGAACCACAATATCTCTAGAGCGAAAAGAGCTCCGGATATTCTTTGGCATGAAGACTGGATTAGGCCTCAGAGTCGCACCGCTATCGGCCGAATAGACAGGCACTCAGGCCGCACCGAGAGAGCACACAGCTAACCCACGCACTTAGCGGAGGTGATTTCCAAAAAGAACGCAGTCTTAAAGACAGCTGATCCAATGACGCCTGCTCAAAAGGCTCAAACGGGGCCTCCGACAACCGGCCCAGGACCAGTTGGAGGTCCCACTCGGAGACAGAGAACGTTCCACAGGCTTGAGACGCCGAGTGCCAAGCAGGAATGTTCCACGAGAGGGTGGCTGAACAATGTTCTGCCCCCACACTCGACCATACGCCACTCCCCAGCATAAGCCGCGGTAGAGGACGGAGTGTGCGCGTACCGGATAGCATTAACCACAGAATAGTCAAGACGCATCCCCACCAGATTCACACTGTCAGCAGCCAAGCCTAGAGGCTGCCCCAGAACAGGAGGCAGAACAGAGTTCCACTTGCCTGAGAGAGGGCCTGCGGTGACCACGGAACAGGCAATGGCGGGGCCACCAAGAGCTGAATCAGGGTCGGGGACCACACAGCTGAGCCCCTGCCCGGCGCGACCAGAACGAAGTCCCGCGCTCCCGACGTACCCGCCCCAACAGCTGAGCTATCAGGTGTAAGGGGGAGAATGCGTACAGAATCCCGGACGGCCCGGACGCCCAGACCTGCCCGACTATGTCTGGACGTAGTCCCCACTCGTCAGGGTGAGGACCGCCTCGTGACATCACACCTGCACCCACATTCTCTCTGCCGGGGATGTGGAGAGCCCTCAGGCAGCGCAGATGGAGAACGCCCATAGCCAGAGCCCGACCGCCGCCCGAGCGCACTCCTCCCTGTCTGACAATATACGACGCTGATGTCGTGTTGTCCATCCTGACCAAAACATGCTTGCCCACCACAAAAAGGCCGAGCCGTTTGAGGACCAGAAGGACTGCCTTCAATTCCAACACATTGAATGTAGCGCAGACCGGGCATCATGGTCTTGCCAGCTGCCCCCTACTGCGTTGGCCCGACACATCCCCCCCCCATCCCATGAGGGAGGCGTCGGTGAAGACTGTGACGTGTGACAGCCTGCTGCCCACGGGGACCCCGCTGGTGAGGGTACCAGGCCCTCCCCAGAGGACGAGGTCCCCCAGTACTGACATGGGAACCTTCAGCCGCTTCCACATGTCTCCCACCGGGTCCATTTCCATACCGGAAAAAACCACCTCTGTATCCTCCTCATGAAGAGGAGGCCAAGAGGGACCACAGCAGCAGGCGCATTACGGACAGCGCCATAACCGTCCTAGGACGGAACCTCCCGAGCGTGCCGAGAACCATCCACTCGCCGCCGCTCTGAGAGGGATGCCCATATAGACCTTGAGCTTAGAAAAAGCCCAAGTACTCCACCCAATTGATTGGGAAGAGGAGTACTCTACTTCCAGTCTACAGCAAAACCCAGGCTGGTGAGACACCACCTGCCTGGTATGAGACCTGGCGATCTACCCTGACCGGCCAAGGACCAGAACGTCGTCCAGGGTAGAATAAAATTCGTAAACCCCAACGACGCAGAGGCCCCAGCGAGGTCTCCACGCACTTGGTGAAGATGCGGGGAGCCAGAGAGTAGCCGAATGGCAGCCTCTTATACCCGTACGCTAAGCCCTGCAAAGTAAGCGTAGGTAAGCCCTAGGATGGAAGATCGGGATGTGAATACTAATCCTACAGGTCTATGTAGGTGAACCAGTCCCCCACCTGACAGCGTCTAACAGGTGGGAGATGGTCAACATTCTGAACCTTCCATGGGACAGGTCCAGTATGGGTCTGACACCCCCTCCGATTTTTCGGGCACCAGAGACTGTCAGAGGCAAAGGACTGATGCCACCTGCTTCACAAGCACGGAACACCAGTGGTGGCTGCAGACCAAAGTCTACTACTAGTGAAGCACTGCCTCACTAGTAGGCATGCAGCAACCTCCACTGTGGTGTGCACCCATGAAAGGGTAAATGAATAAATGAACGAAAACTCCACTAACACACTGCAGAATGGGCTAGCCCATACACACAATTGTTAAGGGTATGCAGACCAGAGAAAAACACCAGTCCCGTCCACACAATTCATAGATCCACAAAAAGCACATCAGCCCTGAGCCTCAGCCCATCCACCCATGTAAATGGTAAACAAGCCCCCGTTAAACCCCCAACATTAGACACCGATTGACCGTCAGCATGAATGGTTAAGAGGAGGGAAGACCTTTTAGTAAAGACAGCCCTCGGCGGGGAACAAGGAACGGCGTCCTAGCATTGTAGCATTAGCATTAGCCGCGCGCTCTAGGATAGCTGGGAAAACACCCAAAACAGAGTCATGACGACCATGTTTTCCCAAATATCCTGTCCCTCGCGCCAACACATCACTCGGCTGTCTCACGGGACAACGAGCAGTATTACTCATGCTAGTATCAATGCCTGACAACGCAGGCCTTACCTGTGCACGACTTAGCTCGACTGCTAACCGTCGCATGACATCCCTCAGTCCGCTGTCACAAGACGAGGAAAACCCAGGACAGGCCCGTTGCGCTGTTTAGGATGTGCCGAGAAGATTCCAGGGGCTGGTGAACTTCTGGCGAAAACCCAACATTGTGTAATTTCTCCCTGCGTTTCATAACAGCTAGTTCACGGAGTGTACTGCTACGTCCGTGTTGGAAACAAAAAAGAGGAAGGTAGAGTGTGACCATGTCCGGCGTCATATAGTAGGATGCGGGGGCGTGGCCTGGTCACGTGCATGTGAGTGCATTTGTTTGTTCGTGAGCACATTATGTGCTAGGAGATAAGAGATCTCTCATAATGGCGAAGAGTGAGACGCGATTGGCCAGTATGATAATATAACCAATGGCAGTTATTGTTTATAATTGGGGTGGTGAGTCTTTTATGTGGTGGAGTTGCATATTAAGTTCTGAGTTCTGCAGAAGTTCTCTGACGACTCCTCCATCGTAAGCTACATCACCGACGACGATGAGGAGGAGTATAGTGGAGCTGGTGGTGGACTTCCGGAGGGGCAAGAAGAGGCCCCCCCCGATTCCCATCACCATCCAAGGGGATGAGGTGGAGGTGGTGGAGTCATATAAGTTCCTTGGGGTACACCTGAACAATAAACTGGACTGGTAGGACAACACAGAGGCCCTCTACAGGAAATGACAGAGCAGGCTGTTCTTCCTGAGGAAACTCAGGTCCTTCAATGTTTGCAATAGACTGCTGCAGTCATTCTACCAGTCTGTAGTAGCCAGCGCCCTCTTCTATGCTGTGGCAGCATGCTGGGGGGACACCAACAAACTGAACAAGCTGGTGAGGAAGGCTAGCTCTGTTGTGGGAGTCGAGCTGGTCAGACTAGAGGTGATGGCAGAGAGGGGGCTGAGAACTGCTTTGGACGTATGAGAGCAGATGCATTAAATCAGGGATATTCTGTGTGTGTGTCTGTTTGTGTGTGTCTCATGTGTGTCTTGGTGCGACTAATCTGGAGGGGTGTGTATGTATGAGAGTGTGTTCTTGTGTGTGTGTGTGTGATAGGTGCGGGGGATGGGTTGGTGGTTATGGGGGGGGGGGGGGGGATCTAGCACGACCGGGAGACTGACTTTGCATCTTATGTCTGTCCAATAAATTATTTAAATCCTGAAACAATTAAAGCAGAAATCTGTTATCTGTGTCCTCCATTAGGGGCCCCTGTGTCGGCCATGCTGGCTCCGTATGGTTCTCAGTCGCTCTCCCTGCCTGGGCTCAGCGAGGGGGCCTGATAACGACCACAGGCAGTGCATCTTAAACACACACCCTGGAAGAACAAAGGCTGTGGCTGCGTGTCATGGTTTCATGGTTTTTTATGCTTACAGTCATAACGCACATTCAAGCTCTTCGTTGCAGGGATGGAAAGTGGAGTCTTTTTTCTTTTATGAGGCAAACATCTTAAGATGTTGGTAAATGTTAATATGTCTAGATGTGTGATGGGGTGGGGGGGGGGGTAAATAAACTGTGGATGGTGGTGTGAAGGGTGGGAGTGAGGTTATGTTGTGTATGGAGAGGTCAGAGGTCAGAGTGAGGTTGTGTATGGAGAGGTCAGAGTGAGGTTGTGTTGTGTATGGAGAGGTCAGAGTGAGGTTGTATATGGAGAGGTCAGAGTGAGGTTGTGTATGGAGAGGTCAGAGTGAGGTTGTGTTGGAGAGGTCAGAGTGAGGTTGTATATGGAGAGGTCAGAGTGAGGTTGTGTATGGAGAGGTCAGAGTGAGGTTGTGTTGGAGAGGTCAGAGTGAGGTTGTGTATGGAGAGGTCAGAGTGAGGTTGTGTTGTGTATGGAGAGGTCAGAGTGAGGTTGTGTTGGAGAGGTCAGAGTGAGGTTGTATATGGAGAGGTCAGAGTGAGGTTGTGTTGTGTATGGAGAGGTCAGAGTG
>NC_140183.1:57921702-57955496 GCF_963971535.1 Notolepis coatsorum
CTCACCTTCACTGGATTAGAGACATACTATACTTTATCAAATTAGAAAAGATAAGATGTACTCTGAGAGGTTCTTCATCCATGTTCAAGAAAACGTGGGGTTCATTCCTTGTGCTTGTGGATGATGTACAGTTCCATACTATTCCAGAATAGCAATTCTCGTGCTGATTACTTGCATTCATCTGTGTGAACGATAATACAGCATGATCTATTTGATATATATACATTGGAGAAGCGTGTTTGGGTACTTGAACATGTGCTATATATATGATATACTATTATTATATATATATATATATATATATATATATATATATATATATATATATATATATATATACTTTTGAGATAACTCTGTTGTGCGACCAAGTCAGTGTTTGTTTGTCTTCTTGTTTACTTTTTCTTTTTCTCTGTTTAACACATTGGACGCCAGACCCGAGATAAGTCGAGTTAACTCGCCATCGCTTGAGCGCCAAACCCGAGAAAAGTCGGGGTTTAATCGTTATTTCTTTAATTCGCTATATCCATTCATAATTCATCCATCCAGCCTGATGTTATCATTGGGAATGGCTCTGAGATCGCAAATGGCCAATACCGCCGCCTAACGCCTTGCGGCCGGTATTGCACATCATTGGAAACCCTCTGGCTTGGGCTGTACGTCGATCTAAGAAGTCCGGTCCAGGTTTTCCTTCTCGGGCATGAGCGTTATAACACACTCGAGCACCGCCGGTTCATGTGTTTTGGTGGATAACGTTGGACACACGATCGCGATCAGTATTTGGAATGGCGATCAGATAATTGGATTATTCTTTTTGCAGTACATCATAGACAAGGTAAGGACTATATGTTATCAATCTTGCGTTGATCTGCGGAATGTTTTCCCCGCGATCGCAGCGTGTGTCTGTAATGTACTGTGTAATGTATGCCGTTGGTGGCGATCGAAGCATAGAAAAACAACCTCCCCCCCACCCTTTCGTGCATGCATGATGAAACATAATACCGATAATCTAGCGTTGATTTCAGAATAATTTTTTATCCAGGCGAGAAATGGCACGACTTATAATGAAATGCAGTAAAGCGCTGTTTGGCGGAGTGTCCTGGGATTAAACAGGATCACTCTAAAACTATACTCATATTCACCACGGTATAAAACGGAAATGTATGGATGAAAAAATTATCTGTTTTTTGCATGTTGACCGGAAGAAACTCACTGACAATCGACGTTGTTATTAGATCCATAGCTATAATATTTAATATAGGTTTAGCACTGCAAACACCAGAATTTATCCCCATTGAACAGAGCGCTGGCACACAATGGCCCAACGCTGAAAGTGTTAATGTTGTTATCTGTTCTATGTGGACAATGACAATACAATAAGGCATATGCTTTGACTTGTATGTCCTAAAAAAAATATAATAAACAAAAAAGTTAATATATAATAAAATAAAAGGAATAAAAATCACTCAGAAGACTAAGTTTCAACTGTAGCCCCGTTGGAGGACTTTATCAGACAGATGCAAAAACCTCAGAAACAGCCTTAAAAAAACTAAAACAAATCCACCCCTCCACTCAGTTACAGTAGCTGTGCCTCTGTGAGGAGGATACTGCCTGGTGTAATACTGTCGCACATCACACCTATGCTGTGGCCCCCCTGGGCCCTGACACACAGCACAGCAGTCAGGATATACCACAGTGGCTGACTCAGCACTGCCTCTGCTGCTGCTGCTGCTGCTGCTGGGGGAAGTGTTCTCTATGCCAGCGGTTCTCAAACTACGGGTCGCAACCCAAAGTGGGGTCGCGGGTACAGTAGGTGACAGCGGGGGCGCACATTGGCAAAAAAGAAAAAAAAAGAAATCGAGCCCAACTCAGATTGAGTTTTCCACCTGGAAGCTGTTTGTATTTGCCATGTCTCGCCCCTTCATCAACGGAGGCCGACACAGTATCCCAATACACATTACACATCTCACTACATCCTGCACATATATAATCGCGGAGACCACGTCTCATCTTTTGTGTGTAACCTTGACACTCACAATGGATAGGTTTGTTGTCAGAAGCTGCTGGAAGTGTTCTCTATGCTGCTGCTGGAAGTGTTCTCTATGCTGCTGGAAGTGTTCTCTATGCTGCTGCTGGAAGTGTTCTCTATGCTGCTGCTGGAAGTGTTCTCTATGCTGCTGGAAGTGTTCTCTATGCTGCTGCTGGAAGTGTTCTCTATGCTGCTGCTGGAAGTGTTCTCTATGCTGCTGGAAGTGTTCTCTATGCTGCTGCTGGAAGTGTTCTCTATGCTGCTGGAAGTGTTCTCTATGCTGCTGCTGGAAGTGTTCTCTATGCTGCTGGAAGTGTTCTCTATGCTGCTGGAAGTGTTCTCTATGCTGCTGGAAGTGTTCTCTATGCTGCTGGAAGTGTTCTCTATGCTGCTGCTGGAAGTGTTCTCTATGCTGCTGCTGGAAGTGTTCTCTATGCTGCTGCTGGAAGTGTTCTCTATGCTGCTGCTGGAAGTGTTCTCTATGCTGCTGGAAGTGTTCTCTATGCTGCTGCTGGAAGTGTTCTCTATGCTGCTGCTGGAAGTGTTCTCTATGCTGCTGCTGGAAGTGTTCTCTATGCTGCTGCTGCTGGAAGTGTTCTCTATGCTGCTGCTGGAAGTGTTCTCTATGCTGCTGCTGGAAGTGTTCTCTATGCTGCTGGAAGTGTTCTCTATACTGCTGCTGCTGGGAGAAGTGGTCTCTATGCTGCGAGGCAGTGATATCCTTCCGACACAGCTGCTTCTCCTCTTGCTGATGAAGCTGGGCGGACAGAGCGATGCGTTAGAGTGTCCAGGAAGGGAGAGTTCTCTCAGAGTGTCCAGAGCCTCTCACACTACAGGGGATCATACGGGACCTATCTGAGGCACTCAGTTACCACAGCACTGGTAAAAAGGGCAATGCTATGCAATGCGTTAAGGTTTTCAAAGTAATCAGCAGTGGTGTGCACAGATAGGGCCGAAGGGGGGCTTGAACCCCTGCCCTTTTGCCGCAAGTGCCCATTCCAAAAAAATATATGAACAAATATGAACATAGGTTATTAAGTGCCCTTTTTGTAGCTTGAGCTCCTGCCCCCCAAATTGTCTGTGCACGCCCCTAGTAATCAGAATCAGAAAGGTCTTTATTGCCAAGTAAGCTTTTGCACATACAAGGAATTTGTCTTGGTTGTTTGGTGCATCAACATTAACAGACAATTAAAGTACAAGAATTTTTCTTTTTTATATACAGTATATAAACAAAATTTATTAATTAACTAAATTAATTAAAATACAATAGAATAGAATATAGGACAGGGCTGTACAATTGTGCAGGATGTAGTAGAATATATACACTAAATTAGACACCTTAGCACATTCATTTTGACAGCCCTAAGTAAAAGATCAAATCGAATTGTGACCTTTAAATCGAGAATTTGTTTAGAATCTGAAATAGTTAAAGCGGTGCCGTGTGAATTTTGCAAGGAAGAATGTACTCTTAAGAACTGAAATGTGGCTGAGTTATTCTGTGTCACGTCATATCATAAATCAAAACAACATCTTCCTGAGGTAGTGTGATCCCAACGTAATCCTCAAATCTGTATAGCGTTATGAATTTCAAACCACACACAAACCAGATTGTACATGTAAACAACACAGTGAAACAGTAACTAAGTAGTCTAGCTTCAGACAGTCTAGCTTCAGACAGTCTAGCCTCAGACAGTCTAGCTTCAAATAGTCTAGCTTCAGACAGTGTTCCAGCGACCCAGGTTTCTTATAAGGGCGGTTTCAGTTATGAAAACATACAGCAGTGCAGCTTTAACTAACATAGTGCAGCTTTAACTAACAGGAATGAATGAATTAATTAATGACTTTATTTGACAATATAAAAATAACATGTGACAGAAAGCACAGTCAGGAGATACTGCCAAGGATGAACACAAAAAAGCTCAGAGCTTATTTCCATTGTGGTCCTTGTAGGGGGGTAGGGGAATGAGATGCTTAGACATGCATCATACAGACATGACATCACAACACATCACATATACCATTTACCATTTATATACATAACAGACTCATAAACATGCAACTTGCAAGGGTGCCTTTTTGCTGAGGTTAATTATAGTCCCTTTTGAGCCATGTCTTCAGGCTGGACTTGAATCTAACAGCATTGACTATGATTTTCAGGTCACTGGGCAGACTGTTCCAAAAGACAGCTGCTGAATACAAAAATGACTCCTTCCCCATACAACTCCTGAATCTGACTGGCACAAAGTCAGTTGAGCTACGCCTAGTTGGGTATGCATGGGTGTCCCTGATTCGGTTGAAGTAGTTGTTGAAGTACACTGGCACTACCCCGTGCATGATTCTGTGAACTAGGCACATCCCTATTTGGTTGACTCTGTCTTCCACCTTTAGCCATCTCATGTTCTCAAAGTGTGATGGGTAAAGGTGGGGTCGGGCAGGTAGCCTTAGGTCGCTTTCACACAGGGGCTGTTTGGTCCGGACTTTCGGACCAGAATTCGATAGTCCGGTTTTTCGGGTTTGTGTGAATGCGTGTCGAACTCGGTTCGCGGACCAAACAGGCGAACTCTGGTCCGCCCTGAAAACGTCGGTCTCGGTTCGGCTTCATCGAACCAAATGCGAACCAAATATAGGAAGTGATTATTATTACCACTGCTCGCAGCACTCACTGCAAAACAAGCACACTGCATCTAATCTCTCTATCTATCTATCTATATATCTATATATCTAACTGTGCATCTTGGGAAGAAGGAAGAAAAAACGCGGCTTATTATATTATTAATAAAACAGCTACTTGTGGGCACTCATAAAAACACTGTGGTCTACAAGTTGTTTAGCGAGAGGATGGTGGTAATGTGCTTCAATAGAACAATGGATCAATGCCATGTCAAAACTCGCCTCCGCTCCGCTGATCTGGAGGACTCGCAGTCCACACACAGACACGCGCGCGCGCGCACACACACGGGCTCGCAGCCACACACACATTTCCACTGTCCAATAGACAAGCGCCCTTTTCGACCGTGTGACATTGTTCAGAAGGTTCGGTCCGCCTCACAGATTTCTATGTGAACGCAGGCGAACCAAATGAAGAATGCAACAATGTTGCAACTTCACCCCCAGAACCGCACCGAGTCCACCAAAACTATATGTGAAAGCGACCTTAGTATTACCCTGATTAGCTTGTTTTGTGATGTCTGTAGTTTTATTTTCTGACTTTTGGGGGCGCTGTTGTACCAGGAGCCACACGCATAGTCATAGTGACACTGTATGAGTGCTCCAGCAAGAATCTTCATCGCTGACTGATAAAAGAAAATTGAGATTCTGGCTAGGTATCTAGTCCTGTTATTGATCTTTGTAAGTGCTTGTTGAGCCATGCTTTCCCCTGATAAGCTGTTTTCCAGAACGCAACCAAGATATTTCACAGATGTTTTGTCGGTGAGAACAGTATCTCCTATTCTAATGTTAAAACCTGGCAATTTTCTGAGCCTGACCTTTGACCCGAATAGGATGGACTCAGTCTTCCCCACGTGGAGGGACAGCTTGTTGTAGCCTAGCCAGTCACTAACCTTCTCTAGTTCTGCACTCAATATCTGCTCAACCACTTGTTTGTCTTTATGAGACACTAGTAAGGCGGAGTCATCCGCATATAAAAAAAGGTCACTTGAGCAAGCTGCTTTCAGGTCATTAATATACAGGAGAAATAGGAGCGGACCCAATACACTCCCTTGAGGGACCCCGCACTCTACTGTCCAAGGACTGGAGAGTACTCCATTTATATCTACCACCTGTTGTCTCCCTGTTAGGTATGAACCAATACATTTCAGAGCTGCCTCTTAAAGCCTAGAGCCCTAAGCTTCATTAACAGGATGTTGTGATCCACTGAATCAAATGCCTTCTGGAGGTCTAACATTACCATTCCACAGAACTTTCCCTCATCTACCTCTTTCCGGATGTAATCTGTGAGGAACAGCAGGCAGGTGTCTGTGGAGTGGGACCTCCTGAAACCAGATTGGTATTTGTACATTGGGTTATTAGTGGAGAAATACATGTCTATTTGCTCATATACAAGCCTCGCAATGGTTTTTGATAGGACGCCCAGGATGGAAATAGGTCTGTAGTTACCCGGTTCCAATTTGTTTCCCTTTTTGTGGAGAGGAATAACTCTAGCCGATTTCATTTCCCTTGGAAATGTTCCTGTATCTATGGCTAGGTTGGCAATGTGAGCTACACATGGGGCAATGATTCCTGCAGCATCCTGCAAAGATTTACCAGGGATGTTATCTAATCCAGTAGCCCTTGAGGTGTCAAGTTGTTTAAGCTTTTCCTGGACCTCCATCTCAGTCAATTTCCTAAAGGAAAAAGCATCTGCTTTAACCCCCTGATCTAGGTAGAATTTCTGGACTTCACTCTCTATGTTGTTGCCGGTTTTAGCTGGTATCTTTTCAGATAGATGTAAAATAGCTATTCAGACGGTCTGCCACCTCTGATTTGTCTGCTGAAATTTTGTCTCCAATTTCTAAATTGATATTGCCCAATTTAGTCTTTAATTTCTTACTGTATCCTACCTCTTTAAGTGTCCTCCAGAGTTTCCTTGAGTTGTTCCTATACTCTGTTATTTTATCATTGAAAAAGCCCTTCTTTGCCCCTTTAATCAAACTATTTACATCGTTTTTGTGTTTCTTGAAATCTAGAAAAGCCTGGTCTGTCCTGGACTTCTTAAATTGTTTTAAAAAAAATTTCCTTATTTTAATAGCTTTTAAAATGTCATCATTAATCCAGGGCTGTGTCCTCTGCTTTATCCTGACCCTCTTCCGGGGTGCTAATCTGTCAACCACTTTAAGAAATTTTGTTTTAAAACCATCCCATGCTTTTTCAACCTCTTTGCAGTGCATTACATGAGATCAGTCCACACCCCTTAAACCATCCAGGAGCATTTCCTTGCTGTAATTTCTTAAAGATCTGATTTTGATGTTGTTGTGTCCCTCAAAATGACCCCTCTGCACCTTTCTGGTACAGAAAGTTGCAAGGTGATCACTGAGTGCATAATCAACAACGCCACTGTTTATTATCCTTTGTTTATCAGAGACCAGTATTAAGTGGATTATGGTCTGAGAAAGGGAGGTAACTCTGGTAGGTTCAGTGATGAGCTGGTGCAGGTCAAACCATTTACAATAGTTCAGAAGGGACTTCAATCCAGGAGATTATGACTACTGTGATAATCCACTGGAATCTGGGCAGAGGGGATTATTAGGCCAATATGTTAGATCTCTATTAGCAGATTAGTTGGATATCAAACAGGGAACCATGCATGTTTAGAGTTACTGTAGTCACTGTGTTCTGGTACTAAGCTGCTTAGGTAAAGTGTATTATCATTGTAAGCTGACACAACAGTACAGTGACCTATTTACATTATTGCGTTGCTAAGCAGAACAGATAAAGTGCTTTTTGTAACATGACATAATGCCATTTGGCACTTTTATCCAAAATGCCTTACAGTCACAAACACAGTGAAGCGTCATAAATCAACATAATTTATTGTTAGTAAAGACTAGGCAGTCCCAATGGGAATCGAACCCCTAACTCTGGCAGTGTTAGTGCCTTGCTCTAACCAGTAAGCTATGCAAGAACACCAGTGTGTCGATGCATTTATGAATCGATATATATATATATATATATATATATATATATATATATAATTTAGATAGGGTTAAATGCCACACTGTCAGTCATTCTCTCCACTGATCAGAGATAAACAGGTCAAATGTATGCCTTGATCATTTGGATCTTTTGCCTTAGTATTAGGTTCCCGGTTCAATTCCAGCTCCTTAACCCCTAACGGCACCTTGCATGGTCGCCTCCGCCGTTGGTGTGTGAATGTGTGAGTGAATGGGTGAATGTGAGGCACAATGTTGTATAAAGCGCTTTGGATAAACACCGTCCATTTATGCACACACACACACGCATACACTGTCCTTCTGTCTCATAAACAGCAGATTCCTACTGTACACTCCTATCCGAGCTCTGGGAGGGTCATCAAAGAGAAGCCGCCTATTCTCGGTCCTCGCTCCACAATGTTGGAATGAACTTCCCACCACAGTCAGGACAGCCGAAAACCTGACCAATCTTTCGCCGTCGACTAAAAACACACTTCTTCAATCAATATCTGAAATTAAATAATAACCTTCCTACTATCATGCATCTCTTCCTACTATATAATAATATGTCTCTAGTACTATGCACTCAACACTGCACCCAAGTTTCAACACTGTTTGATGAACATTGTTACTCAGCTGCCAGAGTTGTACCCTTCCTGTTGACTTGTCGTACAGCACTTTTAAGTCTCTTTGGACATGCACATGGCTCCTCACCCTGCCGCGCACACTAATAATAATAATAACTTTATTTGTATAGCACCTTTCATACAGGGGATTGCAGTTCAAAGTGCTTTACATCAGTAAGAAATAAGACATAAAATCAGTGTAAAACAAGCAGCAAGAGCAAAGCATAAGGTGGGATAAAATAATGCAGATATATGAATCGAATGAACATTCCATTAGGCTTCTTGAATTTCTGTAATCTGTTACAAATAGGGATGTCTGATATTATCGGCCTACCGATATTATCGGCCGATATCGGCATTAAAAACCCAGGCAAGCAAGTAAGAACAAATTCTGATTTTATTTATTGTCAAAAGTATGCATAATGTTGTGTTAATTCCACAACAAGAGATATGTAATGTTAATTACCTGAAATTATTGAACTTTTTGGGGGGGAAACCCTGCATATATCGGTATCGGTTGATATCGGTATCGGAAATTAAGAGTTGGACAATATCGGTATATCGGTATCGGTAAAAAAGCCAATATCGAGCATCCCTAGTTACAAAACATGATAAAGCTCATAGTGTTAGGGTTTGAAACCGACCTCAACAGCACGGCACAGACAGGTAGTTCAGAGTTAGCCAAACACTAGGGCGTATTTATTTACAGAATCAAAAAGAGTCAAGTAACAGTTCTGAACGACAAAAAAGGAGACTGCCTTCGGCAGAGTTATCTGCGGCTCTGCAGATCCTCTCGGTGTTAGAGGTGGGGAATCGGCGTTGACGCCGTTGCGGCTCTGCAGATACTCCCAGCTCCAACTCGGGGTGGAAACGGAGAGAGAGAGAGAGATCAACAACAGTCCAACAGTACAAAGAGGCAGTGTAGTTCAGTCCTCCCTTAGCTGAGTCCAGAACAAAACAAAACGGTACTTCTTCAGTGTTTATCCTAAACACACAATTTAGCTGAGTCCAGTGCAACAAAAACGATACTCTTCAGTGTATTCCAAAACACACAATCTTAGCTGAGTCCAGTGCAAACAAAAACGATACTCTTCAGTGTTATCCAAAACACACAATTTAGCTGAGTCCAGTGCAAACAAAAACGATACTCTTCAGTGTTATCCAAACACACAAAAACAGATAATCAAAAAAGGGTTTGGTTCCAAAACTCACCAAAGCGCAAACGCGTAAAGCGGGCAACGAGGCGCAGCTCCAAACGGAGGATCAAGATATTCACCAGCGGCAATCCAAAGATGTCCTGGAGGGAAAGTAGACAAGGCACAACAACGGGGGGAAAGCAGGCAGGAGCAGTAGTATTCAAAACGACACGACATCGATTGAAAGGAGGTCCCAGTATATGAAGCCTCTGGAGCGCTAATCACAAACTATGACAGGTGCGTGATGAAATTAGTAATCGCTCCAGAAGCGTGTGGCGGGGAATGCACCAATCAACACAGTACCTTAACACTTTAACTGCCGAAAACGCGTCTTTGATATCAATATTTAAAAAATCTGTGATCGGAATAATATTTCCCCTCTGCAGCCTTGACACACAGTTCTGATCTCCTCTCAATCCTCTAGCGGTTCAAGAGCGCCATCTGGTGGCCGATCGGCAGATCGAAAAACCGGATGTCAACCTTTAACCCGGCAGGACTCACTCCATATGTGGTCCGGGCACTCGCTAATGTTAGAGAGACTCAGTCTTCACACAGTGAACATCGATCGGTGGAAATAACTCGAAAAAACAACATGATTTGGACGTATATACTATTATACAACCTGGAAATAGATCCGGTATTTCGACATCCCATAATTGAAAACTGTTTACTCCACGCTGATCGCCCAACGGCCCGAGGAGACTGGGGTGAGTTTTAGCGTTATATTCTAACGTGTTCTTTACTAACTGCTATGATGAACATATGACCCACATTAGATGAATGGTATAACGTTGCCCACGGAATTATAAACGCCCCCTCGCCCATCCGGTCAACATCAGATGACGTGTAGTAAATTCTAGAAGTACGTCCAATTGAAATTTTTGATCTCGCACAGATTCCTACCAAACTGTATTTCATCATCAATATAATGCATTTGGGGCTATAAATCACGTTCTGGAGAAAGCTGCAGAAAGAGATGAAAACATACTTATACTTTAGACCACATTTTAGTATGAATATGTGAATGAAAAAGTTTAACGTTGCTACACCATGAACAATACATATAGGACCTTGAATGGGCCCTAATAATGGCAATCTAGCAATAGAATTTAAAAAGTTATAGCCCTGCAAAGAAGGGGAACTTCTCCATGTTAAATAGAGCTGGCAACGGATGGTATATCATGAATTTAACCTTAGGCAATCAAAGTGTTAAAGGAGCGTGGCGGGGAACGAACCAATCCTCACACATAGTATGCACCCAGCGGATAGTGGGGCGTAGAGACAAAAGTAAAAATAAGTAAAATAATAGCAACGGTAAAATTAGCACATAAAGTGCAGACATAAAATCACAGTTTTTCACATTAGGATCTAACATCGCAACAGGCCACTTTGTTTATGGTTTGATTCAGTTTTAGTAGAATAGAATAGACATCAAATGAGCACATAAAGTGCAGACATATAAAATCACAATTTTCTTTTTACAGTGCAATACAATAATTCTGGATTACTGTTTAACAGTTCAAAGTCATCTTTACCTTCTGTTTGGTATCCACAGTTTAAAACGTAAGGTTATGTATATAACCAAGTTCTCTGAATTATGGTGACGCTCAGCATCAGTTGCATATATCTCGCTTCAGTGGATATGCACTGAATACATTTCAAAATGTACCTTTACATACCAACATCTGTCTGACCACACCCCCATCTGCTGCCTACATAAGCAGGGGTGGGGCCACACACTCATCTCCTTCCCAACAAATTTCACCACAATGAAAGATCAAGGGCCGCAGCGGCGTCCTGATGCTGAGCGTCACCATAATTCATAGAACTTGGTTATATACATAACCTTACGTTCTATTTCATTATGGCTTACGCTCAGCATCAGTTGCATAACAGGAGCTGAGCGGGAGCCATAGCTCGACAAATGTACCCCGCTGAGGCCCCCCACAACCATCAGACCGGGGAGGACCGAGCCCCCCGACCCTCCCTAATGGAGGATACCCTCCCTATTGGAGGCTTACGGGAGGGAGACGGATCCGACCGTGCGAAGAGGAACTCAAGCAACTCAACGCACAGGGCGAGCAGATCGTGGCTTGACCCCACGACTACGCACACGCACAACCCGCATGCCACCAGGGAACGAACGGAAGGAACAACCCTCGTTACTGCCCCCAAAATCACGGGGTCAAGAGCAAACTCAACCCTGTGGCAAGGCCGTAGCAGCGGAGCGCGAAGGAAGACCCAGACCCACTGAAGGGACTGGATCCCCTGGAAAAAAGGGGGGGCCCGGAGAGGTCAATGTCGCCAGGCATCAAGACCCCACCAGGCGGTCACTTAGTGACACCGCCCCCCACATCGCCAGCGTATTCGGATAGGGCCTCTCCAAGAGCGGGCCCTTTCCCCCCAATAGTACACCGCCTGGCACACTGACCCTGTAACACAGGCCGTCAGCATGGCCGTAAAGCACTCAAAAAAGGTTAACCAACGAAAGCAGGCAGCGCACCGGGGAAACCAGGCAGCAGGCTGTAACCTGAGCCTGGAGCACTGCGGACGAGACAGGCGCCAAAGGGGTCAACTGAAAACAGCCCCCCCGGCGGAAGGGGCGTATGCTGGCATTGTTGCACACCATGACAAAGCCTCCACCAAAAAACCCCGACCCAGAGGGGTCGAGGCAGAGAAGGCTGACACGATTGGCAGACGTCATGAACGTGCAGGGGCACACTCAACCGGGTAACCCGGGAGTTGACTCTGCTCCAACACACCAGGGAATCAACCACCCTCTTGGTACCACATGCGGTGGTTGTTCCTATAACCCATCAAGAAAAAAATCCAAAACACACCTGCGGTTATACACTGGCTATACCGCAGTACAAGTGTTTCAGTTTTCAAAAAAGGGTTATTCCAGGCCTACGGGTCGACGAAACATTACTTCGGACCGGGCCCGGCGGCTCGGGAAGCACACAGGGTTACCAGAGGAGGTCCAAAAGACCACCCCAACAGCCCCCTCTTTGCCACGCGTGAGAGAGGAGCGAAAAGAATGGAGAACCAGCCCTAAGCGTACTGCACTTGGTATTCCCAGGCGGTCTCCCAACCAGGTACTAACCAGGACCGAACCTGCTTAGCTTCCGAGATCGGACGAGATCGGGCGTGTTCAGGTTGGTATGGCCGTAATGTAACTATGTTCTGATCTATTCCGTTAACATCCCCCAGATATGAACGAGAATTCGTCGAGACAACCTAGTAAATGGCGCTCGGAAGAGACAAAACTCTCAATACTCAATAACAAGCAACCAAGGCGCACCAGCCTCATGCGTGATTCCCATCAGAAACACCCAGAGCCAGCACTTACATACACGTCGAGATCCAAACACATCAATGGATAGTTTAACAAGACACCAGACATTGTTCCTCCAAGTCGCCTGGGAGAACGACAAGGAGCCGTCGTGCTTCATGTTCTTTCCTCTTTTTATTTAAAAAAGAAAGAAACACAGACTGACATGAATCCCACGTGACGCGGCTGAGGGTAACAATTATTTTCATTTTTACATCCCACCACCCTCTCCACAGGGAGGAGACGGGAATCCCCAGAGAGACTTCCCATGCGAGCTGTATAGATTGAAAAGAATATTACAACATTGAGCTATGTAACACTTGGGTTAGGGCTCTCCGAGGAGGAGGCACTGAACCAATACACACTCAATAATCGAATTGAATCGAATACACATACAATAGAGCAGAACTCCTTTTTGAAGTTCTACTCACCTTGACAATCTGAGGAGGAGGCTCTGAAACTCTGAGGAGGCTTCCTCACAGGGAAGGAGAGTCCGAACTCACAGAAGGCACTTCTCCCCGAGGAGGAGCTTCGTGAGGAGGAGCTCTGACAACTCCCTGAAACAGATCCATAACATGGACCTGAACAACCCACGGAAGTCCTACCAATAGAGACGCGCTCAGTGACGTACTCTATGGCGGGGAATTTCCACAGTGCACACGCCCAATCTTTCAGGGCGTGGGACCAGAAAACTCCCCCCCCACCCCCCTTTACCCTGTAACATGCCGAACAGCAACGTGACAGGAACCCTGAAAGACAGGTGGTTGTAACCCCTGACCAATCAGAAAAGGGAAGGAAAGGTTTACCAGTTCACCCCTTTACGACCCCTCACCCATGATACGATGTAATGACAAATAGAGCATGACACAGTCATAGCATGCTACATGAGGCATCTAACAGCCTCACATAGCTCATGTACTAATCCTGCTACCTGAGTTTTACCAAGGAAAAAACACAGAACAGAGAGGGCCCCTTTAAGAGCCCCGGTCCAGACTTGTGCTTCTGTGGGCCAAACCTAACCCAGTTGTAGATCACAAAGACACACACAACCCTTCATCACAACAAAAAATGGCACAGTACACTCCTACTACAGAGGAACGCCGTTTTTCATAACGAGAGAAGACAGAATCCTCGATTATGTATTGGCCACAGGCCTTGCTAAGCACACATGATAAGTGACCAAACAATCTTTTCTTTAGGAAAAAATAGTTTCTCAAGCGGAAAGCACAACCCCAGCAATTAAGCTGAGGGTTACATCGTATCCCCACAAACACAGTGACATAATATATTGTAATCAACATGTCTGAGAGGAGGGGGGGAAGCCCCAGGGAAACCGGGGGGATCACCTCTCCTACCTTACCCTTGATACAACCAAGTTGAACAGGTAACCCTGTTAATATGTGAACACACTGTTCATTGTCATCACAGGCTGAGAAATAATTCATTCCTCAATCACATGTCACTAAGCATAGCTTCACAGGTTAATTAACCCCCTTAGTTGTGAGTTCACCCACGTTACAAACGTTACATGAACACACATGCTCTCGTCACAACTAACCAGATCATTTTTACACATGTAAACAACAACGCCGATTCTATGGAGAGAGAAGCTATACCAGTGACAAGACAATTCACACATAACACACGTCGTATCCTCAATGTATTGCAGCAACACACGTTTTGGAAAACATCGTTATTACAAAACATTTAGAAGGGAAGGAAAGAAGAAGTGTTTAAAGTCCGGTCGGGACTCCTACCCTGAGCGCAGGCCGAGAGAACTGCAATCTGGTTAACGGGACACTGAAGTCGAACATGGCATCTCCTGTGTTGGCGACGAGGGTAACGTCGCTGCGCCACCCAGCCGCTATGTTTCTCCATGTTGACGCAGTCCTCGCTGGCAGGGCTTGCGGTGTAGGTTCGACTAACATCCTCTGTCAAAGATGACGTCGTAGTCAGAGTGTTTTAAGGCATGTTATAGTCATAGCAACGTTCAACAGTGTAGCATTAAGCTAACAGCCGCTCTCGACTGATAGCAACAAGCTAACGTTTCCTAGCCTAGTGACACAACAGGCTAGCGCCGCAGCTAACAACTGACTGGCTAACAGGTAGGCCACAACTAGCACGCAAGCTAAGCAGCTATCACCTGAACTGTACACAACGACATAACAAGCCACACTTCAGACAGGCCGCCGTCTGAAACCCTCCTCATCTTTAAGAGAGAAGAGAAAAAGAAATATCAACACAGTTTACAACAGTGATTTTACCAGACATACGGCGGAGCCGGCACAAGTCCCATCTGGGCTGCAGCCGACTTGAACATGGATCTTCCGATAACGAACATCCATGCCCACATTTCCTCGTTTAGGGTGTACTTCCACTCAAGTGAAAGATGGGGCCTGCACGGGACAGAGAAGCATCCGCTTGTCCAGAGAATCCCGGGTTTTAACCAGGCCTCTGTCGCGGCCCACTAGTTGACCATCATGGGCTTCAGACCAAGATCCTCCGTCCGCCGCTTAAAAAGCCGAGCAGAGGACCCCAATCTGGGGCCGGCGTTCGTAAAATTGTCAGCTAACCCCCACAGCATCAACAGACAACCAGAGCTTGCAAGCAAAACAGTACTTACCCCACCCTGGAAGCCACCGCTTCATCACAACAGTCGGTGCTTCCCACAGTCCAGCTGCATGGCCGGAGGGCCAAACCCATCCAGCCGCAGCAAGGAGGACTGCAGTTGGGGAGCATGTCAGCGGCGCGAGCCCCTAATACGAAAAGCCGGTGGAGGTCACACAGAATGATCATCATCTTCCAGACACTCCAGTGACGAAGCCAATATCGCCGTATTTTCTCGAAAATAGTGAGAGAGAAAATAAAGATATAATGTCAACGTATCTCCTTGTTCTTCTGTTTTCCTTTCCTCAGACTAAATATTTTCTCCACGTCAAGTGGGTATATAACAGGCACTTCCTTGTGGATGAAATTTGAGAAGGAGATGAGTGTGTGGCCCCACCCCTGCTTATGTAGGCAGCAGATGGGGGTGTGGTCAGACGGATGTTGGTATGTAAAGGTACATTTTGAAATTTATTCAGTGCATATCCACTGAAGCGAGATATATGCAACTGATGCTGAGCGTAAGCCATAATGAAATAGAACCTGACAGTCTTCCCTCCTGTTTGATACCCACGTTGACCCTTCGAACCTCAGGGCAAACCTCCCTCTCAGGGCGCAGTTCCCTCTCTCAGGGCGCAGTTCTAGGCCTGGGTCTAGCTTAACCCTTTCACTGCCGCACTACCAAACGGTTAACCCTTTCACTGCGACAATACACAGAAGGTTAACCCTTTACTATCTAGTGTGATAGTAAAGGGTTAACCTTCTGTTAACCCTTCTGTTCAATTGGCAGTATTAGGGGGTGGGGAAAGCTGGCGGGTGGGTCCTGGGCGTTGTGGACAGCGACCCCTACAGTTCGGTCGGGGCGCCTGCTCAGCGAGGGTAGGATCTGGAGAGAGGTAGTGCGGCCTCCCACACGTTACACTCTCCCAGTGAGAATCTGCACGGCCAGGCTGGCTGCCGGCTGGCTGCACATGTGTCGGAGGAAAGCATGTGACAGTCTCCGGCCTCTCGGACCAACAGTAGGGGAAAGTGCGCAACAACCAGGAAGGGGGTGGGGAATTGGCATAACGACTAACAGTGGGATGGGAGAAAAATCGGAAAAAGGAGGGGGGAAAAGATAATCAAAATTTTTTTAAATAACTTCTGTTAACCCTTCTGTCGTGTGGCAGTGAAAGGGTTAACTAAGTGAACTTAACTAAACTTCTACAGACACTCAGAGGGCGCGCTGTCCCAGTTGTTTACAGTGGCTGACCCCGACTCTCTCTCTCTCTCTCTCTCTCTCTCTCTCTCTCTCTCTCTCTCTCTCTCTCTCTCTCTCTCTCTCTCGCTCTCTCTCTCTCTCTCTCTCTCTCTCTCTTCTCTCTCTCTCTCTCTCTCTCTCTTGTCCATTGTCTTCCTGTTGTTGTCCAGATTGCTTTAGAGATGATTAATTACTCGTATCTAGGTCTGTGGAGATCACAGATCGGACGTGCACACACACGTACGTACGTACGTACGTACGCACGCACATACACACACAAACACGCATGCAGACACACACACACACATGCACACACACACACACACACGCAGGATGTACCCGTGCTGCTGTATTTTTGGGTGTTTCTTGTCTTAGTGAGAAGTGGAGCAGAAGGTTGAGAGAGACAGGAGGAGGAAAGACACTGGAATAGTAGAGCACAGCACCACTTATAAATAGCTCTCTCTCTAGCTCTCTCTATCTCTCTCTCTAGCTCTCTCTCTCTGTATCTCTCTACCTCTCTCTCTCTCTCTCTCTCTAGCTCTCTCTCTCTACCTCTCTCTACCTCTCTCTCTCTCTAGCTCTCTCTAGCTCTCTCTCTCTACCTCTCTCTCTCTCTACCTCTCTCTACCTCTCTCTCTACAGCTCGCTCTAGCGCTCTCTCTAGCTCTCTCTCTCTAGCTCCCTCTACCTCTCTCTCTACCTCTCTCTAACTATATCTACCTATCAATTCAATTCAATTCAATTCAAAAAGCTTTATTGGCATGAAATTTCACAAATGTTGCCAAAGCACAATTATGACATAAACAGCAAACAACATAACAATATAAGATCAAAAGAAATTACGGAGATGGTGCGGTGAGTAAAACATGGTACATGTATATACAGTATATGTGTCCTACTGGTTGTCCCTTTTCTTGTGACATGAATTGACATATATATCTCTAGCTCTCTCTCTACCTCTCTCTACCTCTCTCTCTCTCTGGCTCTCTAGCTCTCTCTCTAGCTCTCTCTCTACCTCTCTCTCTCTACCTCTCTCTCTCTAGCTATCTCTACCTATCTCTCTCTAGCTCTCTCTCTCTCTCTCTAGCTCTCTCTCTACCTATCTCTCCCTCTCTCTCTCTCTCTCTCTCTCTCTTCTCTCTCTCTAGCTCTCTCTCTCTCTACCTCCTGTACCTTTAATCCTTAAACAGTCTCTTTTCTGTCTGTCTTTTCTAGTTTTCTATTTCTCTGCTCATGATTGGAGCAGTACTTTGAAGTCTGCTTATCTGCTCTTACTGGTTGTACAGAAAGAGATCGAGCGAGAGAGAGAGAGAGAGAGAGAGAGAGAGAGAGAGAGAGAGAGAGAGAGAGAGAGAGAGAGAGAGAGAGAGAGAGAGAGAGAGAGAGAGAGAGAGAGAGAGAGAGAGAGAGAGAGAGGCAGGGTTAGTGGGGCATGTGGGATCATTATCCCAGGGATCCTAGCTCCTAGCTTGTATCCTCTATCCTTGGAATCACACTGATAGCTGAATGACATAATTGGGTGAGAGAAAGAGATACAGAGAGAGATACAGAGAGAGATTGAGAGAGAGAGAAGAGGGAGAGAGAGAGGAGAGGCAGCACAGAAACATAAATCATATCCTCACCATGACTGATACATACAGTACACATACAGTACACACACATATGCACACACACACACACACACGCACGCACGCACGCACGCACGCACGCACACACACACACACACACACACACACACACACACACACACAGGTAATACTCACTGCAGGCCATGGCAGAAGTGTGCCTTGGTATTTTTCTGTTATTGCTTATTGATCTTCAAGTACAAGTCTGAGAGTACCTGTCTAATTCTTAATGTGTGAGGGCTGGGTCACTAGCAAATAATAGGGACTCCTTAAGTTATTCATATAACGAATAACCACTGAACTGCTAAGCAGACATTAACACATTCCCCGCCAACAACGTTTATATACGTGTTTGGCCGACAACCGTATTTGGTCCATTTTCCCTTTTTTTCCGATTTTAATATTCTATTCAATAGGGACCTGTATGTTGCCGTTAAAAGGCATACTGGGATTCCGAGGGTGCAGTACCGGCCAGATCCTCCCAGGTGGCAGTATCGAGAGTGCAGTAAACCCTGTTCCAGACCGTGTGTTACGTTTAAACCGCTCCGGGCGCAGTTTTTTAGTACAGGGAAGCCTAGAGGTTCACTCGGTCACATTGAAGCGCGTCAAATGCCCCCGATGCATGTGTTGTGCTGGATTATGTCGCGGACCAGATGGACATCAGATGGACCAGATGGCGATCAAACAATTGGAATATTCTTTTTGGAATAAGCCTGATCTAAGGTAAGGAACATCTGACGTCAATTCCAGCAAGATCCTGCAATGTTTTCATTCCGATCCAGCTGATCAGCTTGTGTAGTGTTCACAACGAAATCCGTTACTGGCAATCAAAGCATCAGAAACGACCCCCGCCCCCCCTTTCATGCATTCATGATGAAACATAATACCTATTATATACATTTGATTTGGAAATAGTAGCGTGTCCAGGGATGAAACGCCAATGCTTTTAGTAGAATTCACGTTGCGCCCTATTACTCAGCCTCCCAGGAATTAGCCTGGATCATTCCGAAAACTATACTTATATTCACCACGGGATAACGCGCGAACGTATTAATGAAAAAATATATAATTTTTTGCATCTTGGACAGAAGATAGTTACTGTCAAATGACCATAGTATTGTATCCATAGCTATAATATAGAATATAGATATAGCTCTACAAACAAGGTGACGCACTCCTATTTTAAAGCGTGGCCTGGCTAGAACAGGATGAGGCCAATAGCTGGCAGTCAATGTGTTAAGGAGAAGTGGGTAAACAATAAAAAAATTCAATAAAATAAATCAAGTCCAAAACACAGGACAACACTCAATAAAGAGGTATTATAGAAAAACTGAAAATAAGTTCATACAAAGAACTTAAATAACAATAAACCTCCACTAAGGGACTTTATGTGTAGTAGTGGACTAATGACAGTTCAAAAGGAAACAAAATAAAACTTTCATGAAAATAAACACTACAATAAAGTCTCAGCTACTAGAAAATAAAGTGCTAAATAAGCCAGTAGCTAAAACCAGAATGGCTACAGAGAAAGGCTAAATGCTGAACAGGGCAGAGAACAGAACTACACTTTAACACTTTAATCGCCATGGGTTAAATTCATAATTTACCATCCCTCGCCAGCTCTATTTGTCTATGGAGAAGTTCCCCTTCTTTGCAGGGCTATAACTTTTTAAATTCTATTGCTAAATTGCCATTATTATGGCCCATTCAATGTCCTATATGTATTGTTCAGGGTGTAGCAACGTTAAACTTTTTCATTCACATATTCATACTAAAATATGGTCTAAAGTATAAGTATGTTTTTATCGTTTTCTGCAGCTTTCTTCAGAACGTGATTTATAGCCCTAAATGCATTATATTGAGGATCAAATACAGTTTGGTAGGAATCTGTGCGAGATAAAAAGTTTCAACTGGACGTGGTTCTAGAAGTTTCTACGCATCATCTGATGATGACCGGATGGGCGGGGGATCGTTTATAATTCCGTGGGCAGCGTTAGATGATTCATCCAGAGTGGGTCATATGTTCATCAGATCAGTTAGTATAGAATACGTTAGAAAATAACGCTGAATCTTACCGTGGCTTCCTCGCGCCGCTGGCAGATGAGCGTGGAACAGATTTTTTTCTATTATGGGATGTAGAAATGCCCGATCCATTTCCAGGTTGTATAATAGTATATACGTCCAAATAACGTTGTTTATTGAGTTAGGGCGAGCGATCTATTATCCAGTGTTTCAAGATGGAGTCGCGGGAGCTATAGCGAGTGGCCGGACCACATATGGATGAGCACTACCGGTTCAAAGGTTAATATCCGGTTGGCGATCTGCCGATCGGCCACCAGATGGCGCTCTTGAACCGCTAGAGAGTTGAGAGGAGATCAGCAGTGTGTCTCAGGGCTCCGGAAAGGAAATATGATTTCGATGACAGATTTTTGAAATATTGACATCAAAGACGAGTTACGGCGTCTTCGGCAGAATGAGCATGGCTCGGAATGACGTGAAAACTCGTCCGCGGCGATTATAGTGTTAATATAACAAAGCCTGACCGGAAGGATAGCCAACACAAAAGGAACTGAGAAAGCAGCTAACCCTGCAAGACTCAAACTTAAATAGACTCAGCTACCATAGGCACAGCTGCACTGAATCAGGTGCAATCAACTATGTGTTGAACTATGAGCCTTAAGGTCCCCCTATAGGGGGACGCTGCTTTTCTTTATCATAAATCGATCAATAGAGACCGTATTAGATCCCCAATTATCATATCATTGGAAAGCCACACTCATTGGCTACAACCCTGTGCAAAGATTTTCGAGATCGCCAAATGATTGACGGAGCTAGAGCCCCGGGAGTCGGGGGTGGTAATGTGTACTTTTGCGTACTTTGGGGCACGCCTCACATGTAACTCGAGAACCGCTGAACGGATTTTGTCACCTGAAAGGGCAATCGACAGGCAACAAATATGGCTTTAATTCTATCTATATATTGTATTAAAAGAAATGCACACCCGAGCCACTAGAGGTCGGCAAAGAATCGTTAATGTTTTTAAATATATTTTTTTGTAGCCAAGAGTAAAGACCATAACCCTATCAAAACAGTAGTCAAAGTGTATATTTTCATTTTTACCAATGTTTTATACGATTTATCGGAAATACGAATTTATCGGAAAATGCTAATTATCGTAAAAACCGCAAGGAAATGACTAAATCCAGATTCAACCCTGCCATTGGAAAGAGGAGCATTTTCCCTATCCATAGATGTATGATTTGGCCATAATAAGGTCAAGGTCAAGTTCAAGGTCAAATATGAATTTATAGTTAAAATCGATTATCATTAATTACTGTATCTACAAATCCTTCTATTTAATCATCTTCCCTTTATTCATTTGCTTAGATTTTTTGTGCACATGATCTCAATAAGGTGGTGAATGAGCTCAGTGAGCATTTTCTCGTACCACGCAGATTTAACATGATCAAAGATGCACATGCGTCGGAGGAAAGCATGTGACAGTCTCCGGTCTCCCGGACCAACAGTAGGGGAAAGTACGCAACAATCAGGAAGGGTGGGATGGGAGAAAAATTTGGGAAAAAGGAGGGGAAGAAAGATAAAAAAATAAATAAAAATATGCAAAAATCATAAATCATAATTTATATTCTCCTTTTCTTCATTACAATTTACTCAGCCTAGTAACAGACACAATATTTCTGACACTGGAAATACATACCCCCAGGTCCCTAGATGTTCCTAGATACCAAGAACATGCAAATTGACCTTGCAGAAGTGGAGCAATCTTCCATTTACTTAGGCATGTACCTTTAGGCGAAATATTCCTACAGCTTAACAGGTTAAAACGATGCCATTCAAGTCAAGTCAAGTCAAGACAGTTTTATTTATATAGCACATTTCCAGGCAGCGGCAGCTGGCACCAAAGTGCTTCACAAGCAAGTTGATAAAAACAACATAATGTGATGCAAGGTATAAGATTAAAAACATAATAAAGCAATGAAAGCAACACAAACAAAACAATATGGTGCAGGATATAAGATTAAAAACATAATAAAGCAATGAAAGCAATAAAAACTGGTAGGACACAGTAAAATGCAAAGGCTCCCGATTTCAAGTCAGCTTTAAGAATTCTGACGAATGACTTGTCTGGTGTTTCAGGCGGTATATGGTCAATGGCCCATATACATTTACATTTAGTCATTTAGCTAAAGCTTTTACCCAAAGCGACTTACAAGTTATGTACAACAAGTCAGCAGGAAGGGTACAACTCTGTCAGCTAATGGTCAGTGATATTGTTCATCAAACAGTGTCGAACTTGAGTGGTACAGACTTGAGTGTATATTCGCATAGTAGGTAGTAAAATAGGCAAGGTAGAATCCTTAGTAGCAGAGTGCATACTAGTAAAAGACAGTACAAGGTTAGTATGGCTCGGGAGGTAGAGCAGTCGTCTGGTAATCCAGAGGTTCTCGGTTCGATTCCCGCTCCTCCCGGGCAGCGTGTCAAAGTGTCCTTGATCAAGACACTTAACCCCTAATTGCTCCCGATGAGCAGGTTGGCACCTTGTATGTTTGCCTCTGCCGTCAGTGTGTGAGTGTGTGGGTGAATGGGTAAAAATGTGAGGAACAAATTGTAAAGCACTTTCAATAAAAGCGCTATATAAATGCAACATTTACCATTTACCATTTAACTCATTGACTGCCACGCTGTTTTCCCATCTTTACTACCTGGCGCCAGCGTTATTGACCATTTTCACTATGTTTGCGGACCCATCGTATGTTCTATATTATAGCTATGGAGACAATAGTATGGCTAATTTGACAGGCACTATTTATAGTCCAACAGGGACAAACAGTTAATTTCTACATACTTTAATTTGTGCGCTATTCCACACTAAACATTGCCCCGTTTCAAAATAATCCAGTCTCGTTTTCTAGATCGTGAGATATGACTGTTATATGCATATGCGCAAATCATTCGGGTTGCTCGCCTGAAACCTCTATTATTTCCAATCAAAGGTATATACCATATAGATGTTTGTTTCTTACAAAGTCATCAAGGGGGGGGGGGGTCGTTTACAAAGCTGCAATCGTTACCAAAAGGATGTTTTAGGTTCGGTAAAATATTGGCTGTGGTGGACACCAGGGGGGAGGGAGGGTAGGTTCCAGCTGTCCTGGCTGTGGTGGACACCAGGGGGGGAGGGAGGGTAGGTTCCAGCTGTCCTGGCTGTGGTGGACACCAGGGGGGAGGGAGGGTAGGTTCCAGCTGTCCTGGCTGTGGTGGACACCAGGAGGGAGGGTAGGTTCCAGCTGTCCTGGCTGTGGTGGACACCAGGGGGGAGGGAGGGTAGGTTCCAGCTGTCCTGGCTGTGTGGACACCAGGGAGGGAGGGTAGGTTCCAGCTGTCCTGGCTGTGGTGGACAGGGAGGGAGGGTAGGTTCCAGCTGTCCTGGCTGTGGTGGACACCAGGGAGGGAGGGTAGGTTCCAGCTGTCCTGGCTGTGGTGGACACCAGGAGGGAGGGAGGGTAGTCCAGCTGTCCTGACTGTGGTGGACACCAGGGGGGAGGGAGGGTAGCTTCCAGCTGTCCTGGCTGTGGTGGACACCAGGGAGGGGAGGGTAGGTTCCAGCTGTCCTGACTGTGGTGGACACCAGGGGGGGAGGAGGGTAGCTTCCAGCTGTCCTGGCTGTGGTGGACACCAGGGGGGAGGGAGGGTAGGTTCCAGCTGTCTGACTGTGGTGGACACAGGGGGGGAGGGAGGGTAGGTTCCAGCTGTCCTGACTGTGGTGGACACCAGGGAGGGAGGGTAGGTTCCAGCTGTCCTGGCTGTGGTGGACACCAGGGGGGGAGGGGAGGGTAGCTTCCAGCTGTCCTGGCTGTGGTGGACACCAGGGAGGGGGAGGGAGGGTAGCTTCCAGCTGTCCTGGCTGTGGTGGACACCAGGGGGGAGGGAGGGTAGCTTCCAGCTGTCCTGGCTGTGGTGGACACCAGGGAGGGAGGGTAGGTTCCAGCTGTCCTGACTGTGGTGGACACCAGGGGGGGAGGGAGGGTAGGTTCCAGCTGTCCTGACTGTGGTGGACACAGGGAGGAGGGTAGGTTCCAGCTGTCCTGGCTGTGGTGGACACCAGGGGGGGAGGGAGGGTAGCTTCCAGCTGTCCTGGCTGTGGTGGACACCAGGGAGGGAGGGTAGGGGTTGAGGTGAGCAGAGGAGACAGAGCAGTGAGCGGATCAGGAGGTCTGTTGCCCACGGAGACTGCTTACTGCAGCAGGCCCAGGAGAGGCCACAGAACAGAATTGATCCTCTGATAAAAGCTGTGGGTCCTCGGGGAGTCCGGCTTCCTTCCTAATGGCCGTTAGGCTGCAAGGGATGGACCAGGAAGAGAGAGCGCACTGGCTGCAGAGCACTTAGACATCATACACATCTATAGAAATAAATGTGTGTTGATGCCCTGCACTCAGAGAGAGAGAGAGAGGAGAGAGAGAGAGAGAGAGAGAGAGAAGAGAGAGGAGAGAGAGAGAGAGAGAGAGAGAGAGAGGAGAGAGAGAGAGAGAGAGAGAGAGAGAGAGAGAGAGAGAGAGAGAGAGAGAGAGAGAGAGAAGAGAGAGAGAGAGAGAGAGAGAGAGAGAGAGAGGAGAGAGAGGGGGGGGGTGGAGAGAGGGGTTTAGTGTGGCTAGAATTGATGCTATGGCTTCCTGCACAGGAAAGGAGAGGTTATGATGGAAAGAGGATGAGATGGAGGAGAGTAAGGACCATGTTAACACACGAAGGCAGGGACCTCACTGGGTTAAGCTCAGAGCAGTCCAGCTTTAGCGTGGGTTAAGTAGCGTGCACACACGCACGCACGCACGCACCCATACACACACACACACTCACACACACACACACACACACACACACACACACACACACACACACACACACACACACACACACACACACACACACCACACACACACACACACACACATACTCACACACACTCACTCATAAAACAGATGGGTTGGATAATACAAGATGTGATGTTCCTCACTCAGTCACGCACGCACACCTAACCTCCACCTAACCTCACACCTCCCTTCTGTGCATACACACACACATACACACATGTGAGATTGTTTAAGAAACTACTTATATGAATATGGCCATGTCCATACAGATATTTGCTATATATGTTACAACGTCTTATAGCCTAGATGGTCATTTTGATCAGGGTCTTTTTATTTAACTTTTTTACATTACAGGTCCAACAGAGACATACACTTAAAGGGGCACTTCGTCAAAAAGCAATCATTTTGCACATCATCTCACACACATCCGAAACCTCTAAACAGTTTTGCACACATTAATTTAGCTTGAATTAATGAGTTTGAATATGGCCACCAGTGATGTCATCTGGGACGTCACCTTGTGTTGTGTTAATTACAGCATCATAATTACCCCCCCAGACAGACTGACAGTAACCCCCCCCCCCCCCCCCCCCAAAAAAGAAAAGGAAAGAAAATACCAGACATACACATATAAACATTATACAGTATTACAAATAGAATGAAATGACAGAAAAATTACAAAGAATTAAGTTACATTGTCATGCTGTCAGCTTCCAACAAGGGTTAACCCTTTCACTGCCACACTACCAAACAGTTAACCCTTTCACTGCGACAATACAGAAGGTTAACCCTTTCACTACCACACTACAGAAGGTTAACCCTTTACTATCACACTACAGACGGTCAAGAGAAAATAGTCACTTTATTGTCCCATCAGCTGGAAATTTGTCTTGGGCACCCACACTACAGCCACAGACACATACATACAGACATGACACAACACAACTGACTCCTGCACAGAGGAGATAAACAATATAAAAGATACAGTAAAGTACCTGCACAGCAGGATGTCTGGCAACACCACATTAGAATAGTATACCTATCGGTTATCGAATATCGATAATATAACAACCAAATATCAGTTATTCGATAATTGCCATTTTTCTGGCACTATTTAAAAGTTTAATTGAGATGAATCAAGAATCAAGAATCAAGAGGTTTATTTGTCACATACTGTACATACCAGGGCATACAGTGAAATGCGGGTGGTCATGCCCGCATAGATTGTGCAAAATACAATAATAAAATAGAATAAAATAGGCACAGAAAAATAAAATAGAAAAAATAAAATAGATAAGACACAAGATATGCATGGTAAAGAAAAGACATGCTAGGTTCCTGAGAACTGGTTCTTATATACACTACTATGCAATATACAATTTACAATGTTACTCTTAAGTATCTAAACTATACAGTACCTCCTTCTTTTAAAGTGTTCTAAAGATTCTGTTTTTTTTAAAGTGACATTTTGTTTAAAGTGCTTGTTTTAGCGGTTGCCGCATGAGTGGTGTGTGTGTGTGTCTGTGTGTGCTCATGTGTATTTGTGAGTGGAGAGTTCAGTGTTCAGTGTTCTGATGGCCTGGGGGAAGAAGCTGAGCCGGAGTCTCTCTGTTCTTGCAGCGTGTGACCGTAGGCGCTTGCCTGACCACAGCAGCTTGAACAGGCTGTTGTTGCGGTGGTGAGGGTCTTTCATAATTCTGTAGGCTCTGGATTTGCACCTCCTGTTATTAGTGATGCACCGATGTGAAAATTGTGGCCGATACCGATAACCGATATTAATATTGCTGTTCTGGCCGATACCGATATTTACAGATGTCAATATCTCTGTATAGAAAACACTTTTTTATGATAATCAAATAAAGAGCTATTTTCCAAAACGCATTTTTTTTTTTTTTACTTTTGTAACTTATTTTCAGAAATGACAGATATTTGTAAACTATTTAAGGCCAAAACATGTAAAAAGAAAAAAATTATTATATATATATTTTTTATCGGCCCATATCGGCCCTATCGTGATATCGGACCGATACCGATGTGTAAAAAAACTGCCATATCGGCCGATATATCGTGCATCACTACCTGTTATATAAGTCCTGCAGGGGTGGTAGTGCAATACCTGTAGTACACTCAGCTGAGCGCACCACTCTCTGGAGTGCCTTCCTGTCCTGTGCCGTGCTGTTTCCAAACCAGGCAGCGATGTTTCCAGTCAGAATGCTCTCTACAGTCCCGGAGTAGAAGGAGTGGAGTATCTTCCCCGATACTCTGAACTTCCTTAGCTGTCTCAGGTGATATAGGCGCTGGTTCGCCTTTTTCACCACAATTCTATGTGTGTAGACCATGTCAGGTCCTCTGTGATGTGGACTCCCAGGTACTTAAAACTGCTCACCCTGTCCACGATAGCCCCGTTTATCCACAGTGGCGTGTGTGTCCCCTGCTGTATTCTCCTAAAATCCACAATCAGCTCTTTGGTTTTACCAATGTTCAGGAGTAGGCTGTTATCCCGGCACCAGCGTGCCAGTTCATCAACCTCCTCCCGATAGGCCTTCTTGTCATTGTTAGAGATCAGCCCCACCACCACGTGTCGTCCGCAAACTTCACTATGGAGTTGGAGCTGAACCTGGCCACACAGAGATCGGAATAAAGGAGTTTTTAAACCTATTTAGTCTAGAGCGTGGAACTCTAAACCTCCAGTAGGGCAGTAGCTCATGTTGTAAAACATGGGAGGGGTCCGATACAATTCTATTGGCTTGCCTTAGAAAGGGTTAACCTTCTGTAGTGTGGTAGTGAAAGGGTTAAGAAAGGCTGTCAAATAATCAGAAATATTATAAATGCTAATATCATATCATATCAAATCATGGAAGAGGAGAACATTCTCTGTATGATTTCACGCCGAATGTCTTCCGGAAATGATTTGTCTAAATCTAAATCTGATTTGTCTAAATCTGTCTAGATGTTTATGATGTATATTCTATTTATATATTTCCCTTGTCCTTATACCACCCATGTCATTTAGGCTCCAGACACATTATTACATACTGTACACAAATTCATCATTAAAACCCAAGCTTATGAATAATTATAATTACTATTGAATACATACAGGAAACCTAATGGCTTTCTTGGAAACCACACACACACACACACACACACACACACACACACACACACACACACACACACACACACACACACACACACACACTCAAGACTGTAGCATGGCTTTCTTGGAAACGCTTTCTATGGTACATAGGCGCATAAACAGACACACACATGCACAGACACAGACTGAAGACTAGCATGGCTTTCTTGGAAACGCACACACACACATACACAAACACACATGCACGCGTGTGCACACACACACACACACGCATGCACACACACACACACACACACACACACACACACAGATGCATGCACACACACACATGCACGCACGCACACACACACTAAAGACTGCAGCATGGCTTTCTTGGAAACGCTTTCTATGGTACATAGGCGCATAAACACACACACACAAACGCACACACACGATGAGAAGTTATTGCTGTGTCTTTTTATTATTGTGTCTGCATTATTATTCACATATGCATAGGCCTGTTGAGCAAATACTCTGTGATATTGGGATCCGATCCCCCCTCCCCCCTTCCCACTCACGACAACAAAGACCCCCCCCCCATACACACACACAGAGGAACAGATCACAAATGAACAATACTTCGAACCGGACAACATCAATGAAATAACCAACTCTAATGGACTGAACATTTTCCACCTCAACATAAACAGCCTAAAAAACTAATTGGATGAAATCAAACAATTATTCATTAATGGTAAGGCAAACATATTGTGCTTCTCAGAAACTAAGCTTGACGATTCTGTAAAAGATCCAGAGATAGAGTTTGAGAACTACTCAATAATCAGGAATTATAGGAACAAACATGGAGGTGGTGTCTGTATGTACATACATAAAGATACCAAATTCATTAACAGAACTGACCTGAATCATGAATCAATTGAAACTGTATGGGTTGAAATCCTGTTCGAAAGGGCGAAATCCCTACTAGTTGGCTCAATCTACAGACCACCAGATCATAGTGGCTTTTATGATACACTTGACGGGTGTTTAGCTGGAGTTGAGGATGTAGACAAAATTCGTATTGGAGACTGGAACACGGATATGCAGAGAAAAGATGCACCCATCTTCAAGTCATTCAGTAGGTTTTGTGATCTGCACGGCCTCAGCCAGCTAATCACCCAACCCACACGTGTATGTGAATCAACTCAGACTACCATTGACCTCATTCTGACCTCTGACAAGTCCAAGATCTCCAATAAAGGGGTTATAGCATGCGGGTTAAGCGATCATTATATGATATTCAGTACCCGCAAAAAGCTAAAACAAAAGGCCGGCTGTCACAAAACAGTCACATCTAGAGACCTCAAAACCTACTCTAGCGAGGCCTTTAACCTAGAACTGGAGAGCCTGGACTGGTCAGAAGAGCTCAGTGGTACGAGGCCTTTAACCTAGAACTGGAGAGCCTGGACTGGTCAGAAGAGCTCAGTGGTACACTAGTTGAAGAAACATGGCTTGGTTTAAAAACCAAATTCTCAACAATACTAAACGACATGGCTAAGAACCACCAGACAAAAAAATCACGCTGAGCCGTGGATACACTCCGAAATATTGACCACTATGAAAACCAGAGACAAGAAATGCTCTGAGTTTCGTAAAAGTCAGTCAAAGCTTACCAAAAGCTCGAGCAGTGAAGGGAACAAAATAAGTACCCGCCAACCGCCAATGGCGGGCAGATTTAAGGTTTGGCAAGTAACAATGAGAGGTCTCATTTCCGCCCCAAGCACAGCTCCAGTCATAATAACTATGGCTCCGGCAGCTAGCAACGTTCGGTTCATAGCGATACTCTTATTTTGAAAATCCCCCACGGGCCGTGGCAACTCGACTAGTCATATCCGTCCAGTCCGTGCTGTCTGCATTAAGCAGAGCAGGGCTACACAGCAGTGCTTATTTTGTGACCCGAAATAAGTCTGTGGTGTTTTTTTTTCTCACAACGGGTCAAATGCATCTAAGGCGGGTCGCCGCCATTGAGGTAAATCCCCAAAGCCCGGACCGGACATGACAGGTGAAGGCCCGCCTCCAACTCACTAGCGTGAGGAGGCGGATGAAACGCCTGAACCATAATATCCCTGGAGCGGAAAGAACTCCGCATATTTTTTGGCACGAAGGCAGGATTAGGCCGCAGAGTGGCACCGCTATAGGAACGAAAAGACAGGCACTCTGGCCGTACCGAGAGAGCACAAAGCTCACCCATGCGTTTAGCGGAGGTGACGGCCAGCAAGAACGCGGTCTTGAACGACAGCTGTTCCAACGGCGCTTGCTCAAGAGGCTCAAACGGGGCCAAGGACAACCGACGAGGACCAATTGAAGATCCCAGCTCGGAGCCAAAAAGCGTTTTACTGGCTTAATGCGTCGAGCGCCAAGCAGGAAACGCCTCACAAGAGGGTGGCTGAACAAAACAACACCCTCAAATCCCACATGATAAGAGGATATAGCTGCTGCATATACCCTCACCGTCGAGGCCGACAGTCTATCAAGGAGAGACTGAAGGTAAATAAGGACAGCATCCAGGGGGCAGGACACCGGGTCCCTGCCCCCCGCCTTACACCACTCTTGGAACATACGCCACCTACCTGCGTAAAGCGGGACAGTGGAGGGAGCATGCGCATTCCGGATGGTGTCAACCACAGAAGGGTCCATCCTCTCCAGACTTACCCTCTCACCAGCCAAACCATCAGAGGTTGGCGTATCACCGGGGGCTGAAACAGCGACCCGTGTGCTTGAGAGAGGGCCCTCGCCGACCAAGGAACAGGCCACGGCGGGGCTACCAGTAGCTGGATCAGGACCAGGAACCACACCGCTGTGCCCCGGTCCGGCGCACCCAGGATCACGGTCCTGCGCTCCCTCCGTATCCGCTCCAACAACTGACTCAACAGATGTATAGGGGGAAAGGCGTACAGAAGGCCGGGCGGCCATGGAAACATTGAGAAGGCATCCACCCCCAAGGGGGGATGGTCTTCCCGACTGACCGAGAACCACAAGGGGCACTTGTGAGATTGTCTGCTCGCAAACAGATCCACTGAAGCTTCCCCGAAGCGATCCCAGATCTGCCTGACTACGTCATGGCGCAGTTCCCACTCGCCGGGACGAGGACCACCCCGAGACTGAGAACCAGGAGGACCGCCCTCAATTCCAACACATTGATGTGCAGGGTAGACCGGGCAGCATGGATCGTCCAGCTGCTCCCCACTGCGTTGGTCTGACACGTCCCTCCTCAACCCGTGAGGGAAGCGTCGGTGAAGACCGTGACGTGTGAACGCCTGCTGCCCATGGGGACCCCATTGGTGAGGATACCAGGCCTCCTCCAATGGGCGAGATCCCCCCATATTGACAAAGGAACCATCAACCGTTTCCATTTGTCCCTCACCGAGTCTATTCTCATACTGGAGAACCACCTCTGTATCCTCCTCATGAAGAGGAGGCCAAGAGGGACCACCGCGTGAGCAGATGCCATCATACCGAGCAGGCGCATCACTTGCAGTGCCGTGACCGTCTTTCCAGGACGGAAACCCCCGAGCGCGTGGAGGATAGACACCCTCCGTTGCTCCGAGAGGGTTACAATCATGCTGTGTTGCTGTGTTAACTGTGTTGCTGTGTTAACTGTGTGTTGCTGTGTTAACTGTGTGTGTTGCTGTGTTAACTGTGTGTTGCTGTGTTAACTGTGTGTGTTGCTGTGTTAACTGTGTGTGTTGCTGTGTTAACTGTGTGCCTGGTCTTTTGCTTCCAGGGAGGGGAGCATTGTTACTACCAGGGGAAGATCCGGGACGTCCCCCAATCTTTTGTGGCCCTTTCTAGCTGCCACGGCCTGCAGTGAGTATTACCTGTGTGCGTGTGTGTGCGTGTGTGTGTGTGTGTGTGTGTGTGTGTGTGTAGGTGTGTGTGTGTAGGTGTGTGTATGTGTGTGTGTGTGTGTGTGTGCGCGCATGTGTGTGTGTGTGTGCGTGGCGTGCGTGCGTGCGTGCGTGTGCGTGTGCGTGTGCGTGTGCGTGTGCGTGTGTGTGTGTGTGTGTGTGTGTGTGTGTGTGTGTGTGTGTGTTTCTCTCTACCAGGTCACCGTGTCCCAGTTTTGGGCAGTTTTAGTTGCAATTATCCCCATTAAGGCATAAGGCAGTGTTTGCTTTGCTACAGGTTGCCAGATTACTGGCGGTGGTCTCCAGCTGGTGGGGGCTGAGGGATGGGAGGTTGGGGGATGGGACTGTCACCGCGGTTGTGAGTCCATGACGCGTCAAAGGGAGCGAGGAGCTTGGATTGAGTTGAGGGGACTGCAGTTGTCTGTATCTGTGAATGATGTAAGATGGCAGTCAGGCAAGTGAGGCCACTGAATTCAGAGTCAAACTGAATTCAAACTCATTCTCACCCTTAACGTGAGAATGTGTCTTAAGCGTCTTAAGCGTCTTTGAGCATTTGGAAAAGTGCTATATAAATCCAATGTATTATTATTATTATTATTATTAACAAGGACATCTTCTCGTATAGATTGAACTGGTTTTAGACCAGGTGTCATGCCTGTGAGTGAGTGAGTGAGTGAGTGAGTGAGTGAGTGAGTGAGTGAGTGAGTGAGTGAGTGAGTGAGTGAGTGAGTGAGTGAGTGAGTGAGTGAGTGAGTGAGTGAGTGAGTGTGCGTATGTGAGTGAGTGAGGCCCCGTTTAGACGGAAACGCTAGCAGGTGAATCCGCAAAAATATTTTTTCGGATGTGCCTTTCGTTTATACGGAAACAGCGTTTTTACGGGTGAAACCGCAAAAAAGTGAGACTACCTTCCAGGGTGGAATTCCTAGAAACGCAAAAGCTTTGCGCTCTCGTCTAAACTGTTAAAACGTATAAATCTGATAAAACGATGACGAAAGGGTTGTCACGGCTCTGGTCGCGCGTACTGCTTACGTCACAGGTAGCAGGTATGCGCCAGTAGCCGAGACGTAAACAAAGCAAGTATGTCTGACTTATATCAACGGAGATCACCTGAAGGCTACATTGGCAGTACTTTTAACCCTTTCACTGCCACATGACAGAAGGTTAACCCTTTACTATCACACAACCGGCTGTCGTGTGGCAGTGAAAGGGTTAAATACACACGAATCTGTCCCGCGGCGTGAGTGGACCCACTGTCTGTGAGTGACTCTGCTTTGGTGCAATCACATTCCCCATCCACAGTCTGCGAATCAGAGGCAGAGTAGGGCGGGTCTTCACAGCACGTCATGTGACATATGCGCCAATCGTGTGACAGTGGGGCTCCGTCGTCTCGAGTCGTTACAGCGTCGTCTGCACGCAGAATTCCATCCCAAAACGCTCGTCTAAACGTAAAATTAAAAGTGAAACCGCAAGATGACTTTTGCGGTTTCTGTTCACAAAACGCTCGTCTAAACGGGGCCTGAGTGAGTGAGTGAGTGAGTGAGTGAGTGAGTGAGTGAGTGAGTGAGTGAGTGAGTGAGTGAGTGAGTGAGTGAGTGAGTGAATGAATGAATCAGTGAATGAACGAGTG
>NC_140183.1:57955696-57973196 GCF_963971535.1 Notolepis coatsorum
CACTGTTGGCCTGGGGAGGGTGTAGAACTACCACATGCCTCCTCCGATACATGTGGAGTCAGCCAGCCGCTTCTTTTCACCTGACAGCGAGGAGTTTCACTGGGGGAACGTAACGCATGCAGAGGTTCACGCTATTTCCCCCAGATCTCCTCCCTGCTGAACAGGCGCCCCGACCGACCAGTAGGAGTCGCAGTTTACAACGACCAGGACACATACCCCACCGGCTCCCCACCCGCTAACACTGACAATTGTGTTAGTAGGGACAACTGACCAAGCCGGAGGTACAGTACCACTGACAGCTGGATTCGATCCCAGAGTCTCTGCGGTGGTAGGCGAGTGCTTAGTTCACTGCGCTACCCAGCCACTCTCTGGTTGGACTTTTAAGTTGGAATCTTTTCTCTCAACTCCATCATGGAATGTTCATTGAATCATCATTAGTGTTGTGAAGGATCAGATTAAACCGAATATATATATTTATTTATGGATATATATTGAATAGTATTTGTATATCGTTTGATATCCCTTGTATATTCCTTGTACATATACACGGAATATCCCTTTAGTCCACTATAGCCCATAATAGTTCACTCTCTTATTGGACAAGGACCTGGCGCCAGGAGACAAGCCCCTTGGAGCCAAGTTCAATGGTACCGACGAGACATGTCTCTACTAGCCCCGGCTCTGCGCAGGAATACGGCTACCGAAAGGAGAGTGGCACTATTTGTTCACCGTGCATATAAATATGGCGCAAGTAAATGTAGAAGACCCTTAGTCCTTTACCCTTCTACCCAACTAAGTAACAGAACGTGAAGCCTCACCCACGATACCGCGTGCGGTGTAGTATGGCCTGTTTGGCCTTAGAATAGCATCGAGACCTCGTGCGAATTAATAACTGAATTGTCATAGTTTGGCACTGTACCGTCGAGTGCGACGTATTTCTATTAGGTTAATAATAGTCTATTATGTATGGTGCATCGTGCGGTTAGAGTTCTAAAGTGAGCAGCATCCCCATCGCTTCCTCGTGTTATCTAGAGTCTTAACCAGGTTGGGCAGACCACACGTGGTGCTTTCATCCGAGGAGTTCTAGGCGAGGACCGAGTGGACCTGTACATTGGATTACCTACCCGACGACTGCTGAGCCCTATGCGGCATGGAATATATATTTGCTTTGGTACTTTGATTTGTGGAGCGGATAATCGCCAACACCGGTGAGTGTTGGATTTACCCCGAGAGGAGTCAAGGTGAGACGGCGCTCAGACCAGACTGAGGTCGCCTCGCTTCTTCTTCATTGTGGACCTACAGCTACAGCTACAGCCTACAAGAGAGCCAAGGTGTATTCATCTGTGGATCAAGATTCTACTGCACTGTCTTCTGTACTTGAAGTCTCCCTAGAAATCGTTGACCAGACGGGCTACTGCCGACGGCTCTCCTACCCCCCCTACCGGCCTACAACCGGGAGGACCCCTTCCAGAATTATCCTGCTATATCATTAAGAGTACCATAGATCTAATTCCCTAAGAGCCAGGTTGTATACTTGCTTCCTGCGTAACCAGAGATTGGACATTCAGTGTTGATTTGCCTACGAGTACTCATTTGCCTTACAAGTGCATTCAAATCATAAATGTAATAGTAACTATTATATGTACCTTTTGCTATATATTAAATATTTGATTATTACCTTTGTGTGGACCCAATTTCATTGTGGGAAAGTGTTCATCATATTTAGATATCGTGTACTGTATGGCCAGTAGTTAAAGTACATAAAGCGGTAGTGGTTTAATGATACCATACTTATCAATACAGTCAGGGAATTGTACCCCTCAGTTACAATTGGTCCTTCGAGCCGGAGGGTAATTAGCGTAATATTAATATAGTGGTATTAATATTGAAATGGCCTATGATGAACACTCCACGAAACGGTCCTCCTAAAGTAGAACGCCCGCAGCGTAGACGACAGCCACCTCAATACTTAGAGGATTACGCTGCCAGTATACTACCTAGCCTTCTACAAACGGTAAACGCGGTAAAAGTAGAAAGTAAAATTATGTCCGACCCTATCAACCAGGATACCCCGACCACAGAGGCCCTAGTGGGTTCTAATGTAACTGACCAAGCTCACGGTGGGGACCAGGAGGGAACTGACACGACTTTACCCCCCGCCAAGACCGAAGAAGTAGTCCCCCAAGAGCTCCGGGAGGAAGACAACCCTCCAGAGATGGAACTCTGCACGGAACAAGATGAGGAGAGCGCCGAGGAGATAGAGCTCCAGGACTCCCCGCAGGGGAACGCATCCCCCACGGGTACTGCCAGGAGCGGATCACCCCAACCAGCGTCTTCCCCCAGCGAGGCGGAGAGGATGCTGGCACAGGCGTTCCTCGCCAGCCTAGCAGCCGCTACGGAGCGTGATCGACTCCAAGCACAGACGCTTAGCGAGCGCGAACATTCTACCATTGAAAGAGAACGCCTCCAAGCGCAGCAACGGAGCGAAGAAGAGCGCATACGTCTGGAGCTGAGACGCCTTCAGACGGAAGAGAACATGGCAAGAGACCGGGCCGACACCCAGCGTGCCGCTGCCGGTGCCCAAAGAGAAGCAGATCTCACCAAGCGCGAAGCCGAGCGCGACAGACTACAAGCCGAGTGCGACAGACTACAAGCGCAGCTAATGGAGCAGCTGATCACCAGGGCAACACCCCCTCCCTCCACAAGGGGTTCCAGGGCCTCGTCAAGACACGGGTCAAGGGCACCCTCCCCTAACCGATTAAGCCCGACCACCAGAGAGAGCCTACACCCCCCTCCGAACTCCTTCCCCGACCGGTCCAAGTGAGACCCAGCTACAAGGAAGGAACGGCGGACACCGCGGAGAGGCTAAATAGACGACTACAGGATCTAGAAGACCTGGCAGAGGAAGAAGAGGGAGAAGAGGAGAGTCAAGCCCGACAGCAGCACATTACTCCACAGGACCAGGAGGTCCAGTACAGCCCAGGCTATACCCCCGCGGCTCTGCGCTACAGACCCTCGACTCGATTCACGGGTGAGCATGACGCACGACCAGTCCCGAGGAATAGCACCTGGACCAGCGGGCCATGGTACCCTGCCGGTACCAGCCCACCGAGAGGCGTAAGAGGAGACTCGCCCAGGAGGCCTCTCTTCCAACGCTCACCGATGTGCCAGCCATCCACGGTGTCATACATTGGCACACCGACGTTTCCAGACTTCACCCATGAGAACCGAGCACAGTACACGGAGCTACGGATGTGCTTAGAGACAATGATGGTGGATGTAGCTGATGAACGCCACAAGTATGCTATCCTATTGAAGCACCTGAAAGTGCCCAGAGCGCACAACATAGCGCTGGCCTATGCCACCTCTACTACCCCATACACAGCGGCTCTAGCAGCACTAGACCAAAGATATGGACGTATATGGGATTACGTAATACAAGAGATAAGGCATATTGACCGCCTACCCCCAGCAACAGACAATCGCTCACTAGACGACCTGTCTATCAAAGGACAATCCCTGGTAGGGATGCTGGGGGCGCAACGAGAAAAGGGTATGCACGAACTATACGCAAACTCGAACGTCGAGAGGATTTTAGAGAAGCTGCCGCCCGCCCGACAGGAGCGCTTCAGGCGGCAAAGAGACCACCGTGATCCTAACGGTCCCGAGCCATCCCTCCTAGACCTAGCCGACTTCCTGGCGAGAGAAGTCAGCAGCCTACGGCTGGATACGTTCGTGCGGAGCACACCAAGCTCCAGAGAGGGACCTAGGAGAGCAAACGATGGCCGAAGATCGGTGACCGTCATGCACCAATCAGAATCAGTACCGAGCAGCAAGAACCACGGTACCCCTCGATGAAAGAGAAGTGGAAGATGGTGTGCCCGTACTGCGAGAAGGAACACTGGTTGTCACAATGTGACCTGTTCAAGAAGATGACCGCTGAAGAAGTGAGTCACTGGATAAAGTCCAACAGGCGCTGTTACCGATGTGCGCGCAGTCACATGGCAGCCGAGTGCCGCCTCAAGAAGAGGTGTAGTCGGTGTGACGGAGCCCACCTAGATGTCCTACACGACAGTAACAGAAGAAAGCCTGCACCATCCAGCAGCACAAAGGCAAGCGTTATGTACATTGACCCCGCTAGCAGCAGCGGCGCCCAGGTGCTCTTAAAGGTGGTCCGCGTAACACTGAGTTACCAAGATAAGGTCATGGACACTTACGCCGTCCTTGACAACGGGTCAGAGAAGACCCTTCTCCTCGCGTCCGCTGCGGCCCAGCTGGGGCTGCGGGGGAGCGAGAACCAGATGACGATTCGGACAATAAGAAGAGATCTAAAGACGATAAAGGGCGAGAATGTCTCCTTCACTATCGCAGCAAGCGGGCAGCCCGAGAGACGGTATAGGATTACTAATGCTTTCACCAGCCAAGAAATAGGACTATCGCAGTACACCTACCCCATCGCCAAGCTGATGGATAAATATGTGCACCTGCGTCAACTCCCTATCCCGCTCATAGACGGTGCCACCCCGACCCTGCTGATAGGCTCCGACCATGCAGACCTCATAGTCCCGATAGACCGGGTCCATACAGGACCCAGAGGTTGTCCTGCAGCAGTCGAGACCCGCCTAGGATGGACATTACAAGGCCCCCTCGCCAAGTCTCTTAACCGAACAGCAGCCACTAGCTGCCTCCACTCCAGAGCGACAGAAGAAGACACCACACTCCTGCAGCATGTCGAGAGGCTATGGACACTAGAGACAATGCCCTTTAAGAACGAAAAGAAAGACATTCGTTCTAAGGAAGATATTTACGCTATAGCCCTCCTCGAGCACGGGACAAAGAGAGTCAACGTCAACGGAGTGATGAGATACGCAACTCCACTCCTGAGGCGAGAGGGAATGCCCACCTTTCACGCCACAAAAGAGGCAACGGAGCGGTATCTATTGAACACAGAGCGGCGCCTAGCCAAAGACCCCGCTCAAGAGGCTGTGTACCGCGCTGAGATTAACAAGCTAATCACAGCGGGACACATAAAGAAAATTGACTGGCGACGTCGTGCGCTGCTCCGCGCCTCCCTGATCAAAGACGGCTTTGATCTCCGGCAGCGGGCCAGCAGCGACCCCCCAGTATTGCGCAGCCTCTCCCCAGAGGACAAGGCAGCGAGCAGCGAGACCTGGATGGCGACCATCCCAGGAGAAGCCCAAGAAATGACACTAGGACTAGTCTGGCGCTTCAAAACAGACTCGCTCCATTATAGACACAAACCCCTGACCAAGGAGCAGGGAAGGTCGACGGCAATACCGACCACCAGACGGAGTGTATACAGAACACTCGCCAGACAATAATGACCCGTTGGGATGTATTCTACCTTACACCACCAGGGCAAAGATGATTGTAAGAGCGCTATGGGACAAGGACCAGGGCTGGGACGATCCCATACCCGAACACCTTGCATCCACATGGAGAGAGTGGGAGACGGAACTCCGCTCACTCCCAGGTGTTAATATACGCCGCAGCTACTTCCCACCCACAGTGAGGCCAGAGACATGCAAGATCGACCTGCACGTATTCAGCGACGCCTCCGAAGTAACCTACGGTTCGGTGGCCTATTTGCGTGCCCGAGAGGAGGGAGGAGAAATACATACTGCTTTCATCCTGGCTCGCTCAAGAATAGCCCCACGAAAGCAACAATCTATCCCGCGTCTAGAGCTCTGCGCAGCCCTAGCAGGAGCGCAGCTCGCCACGTTAATCCAACGTGAACTCACCATCCCGGTGCAAAGAACAATCTTGTGGTCAGACTCCACGACAGTACTCACATGGATCCGGTCTGATTCGTGCAGATACAAGGTCTTCGTGGGAGTCAGAGTCACCGAGATTCAAGAGTTAACAGAAGTAGCGAGCTGGAGGTATGTGGACACCAAACACAACCCAGCTGACGTCATCACCCGGGGAATGTCCCTGGATGACCTCACCCGTCACAACCTCTACAGTGACGGACCAGAGTTTCTCAAGCTCCCCGAAGAAGAGTGGCCTACACCCACCCCACGGGAGGCGAGTAAAGAGGAGGCAGAGAACAAGAAATCTATGTTCTGTGGGTTGACACACACACTCGTCCCCACAGACCCCGATCTAGACGATTGCCTCACCCTACAGAGTGCGCAGCTAAAGACATTTCTGTGGCACCACCCAGAGGTTCAGCCCACGACTGACATTTCAGCAGCTGACTACGAAGAAGCAGAACTTCTTCTACTACAACGAGCCCAGAGAGACTCGTTCCCCGATGAGCTAGCCTGTCTACAGGGAGCAAAGCCCATCCCATCAGACAGCAGACTGCTCCACCTAGCCCCCGAGAGCGACGCCCATAATCTCATCAGAGTGGGTGGTCGTCTGCGGAGAGCCCCAGACTTACCGGATGACGTCATGTACCCGATAGTCTTGAACAGCCGACACAAGGTCACAGAGCTGATCATAAAGAAATACGACGAGGATGTGCACCACGCAGGGGCAGAGAGAGTCTTCGCGGAGATCAGACGTCGTTATTGGATACTGCAAGGGAGAGAAGCAGTGCGGCGCTTCCAGCGAACCTGTCTAGACTGTCGTAAGTGGCGAGCCCAGCCCAGTATACCCCGGATGGCTGACCTACCTCCCTGTCGCCTCCGACTCGGCGACAAGCCTTTTCACTCCACCGGTATGGACTGTTTCGGCCCGCTGTATATAAAGAGAGGAAGAGGAACCGAGAAGCGGTGGGGTATTGTATTCAAATGCATGACCACCAGAGCGATACATATCGAACTCCTCCCAACCATGAGCACAGACTCATTCCTTATGGCCTTCCGAAGATTCACATCACGGAAAGGAAAACCGTCTACATTGTTGTCTGATCACGGGACAAACTTCAAAGGCGGAGAAAGAGAGCTGAGAGAGAGCTTCCAAGCTATGGGCCCAGAACTTAAGACCCACCTCGCTCCATCCCAGATTGACTTCCAGTTTAATCCCCCGAACGCACCTCACTTCGGTGGAACTTGGGAACGAGAAGTACGTTCTATAAAGACAGCCCTGTACGCCGTGCTTGGGGCCCAGACCGTGGCGGAAGAAGTCTTAATGACAGTCCTCACGGAGATCGAGGGAGTATTGAACTCAAAGCCCCTCGGTTACGTCTCAAGTGATGTAGCAGATGTCGACCCAGTCACCCCCAACACACTCTTGATGGGGCGGCTGGACCCCGTGCTACCCCAGACAATGTACAGGCCTGAAGAAGCGAACGGCCGAAGAATGTGGAGGTACAGTCAAGTACTGGCTGACAAGTTTTGGAACAGCTTCCTACTCCACTACCTACCGTCTCTACAGACCCGCCAGAAATGGGTGAAAGAGAGAGACAATTTGACAGAAGGAACAGTCGTCATGATTATCGACCAGTCACTACCCCGAGCTATGTGGCCGGCTGGCCGCGTAAGCAAAGTGATCACCGGTGCCGATGGAAAGGTCCGAGCAGCTGAAGTGCTCGTCCAAAGGCGGACTTACACCCGACCCGTGGCGAGGCTAATAGAACTGCCAAGGCTCCCCGATACTATCGATGACGACCATGACCCCATGACTTTGTGTGTTGACTGACCTTACAGCGGACATTGAGTAGTGGACAGTGCGGTTAATCTGTCTCTGCTTAGCTAATTAGGTGGGACTAATTAGGGGGCGGCTGTTGTGAAGGATCAGATTAAACCGAATATATATATTTATTTATGGATATATATTGAATAGTATTTGTATATCGTTTGATATCCCTTGTATATTCCTTGTACATATACACGGAATATCCCTTTAGTCCACTATAGCCCATAATAGTTCACTCTCTTATTGTACAAGGACCTGGCGCCAGGAGACAAGCCCCTTGGAGCCAAGTTCAATGGTACCGACGAGACATGTCTCTACTAGCCCCGGCTCTGCGCAGGAATACGGCTACCGAAAGGAGAGTGGCACTATTTGTTCACCGTGCATATAAATATGGCGCAAGTAAATGTAGAAGACCCTTAGTCCTTTACCCTTCTACCCAACTAAGTAACAGAACGTGAAGCCTCACCCACGATACCGCGTGCGGTGTAGTATGGCCTGTTTGGCCTTAGAATAGCATCGAGACCTCGTGCGAATTAATAACTGAATTGTCATAGTTTGGCACTGTACCGTCGAGTGCGACGTATTTCTATTAGGTTAATAATAGTCTATTATGTATGGTGCATCGTGCGGTTAGAGTTCTAAAGTGAGCAGCATCCCCATCGCTTCCTCGTGTTATCTAGAGTCTTAACCAGGTTGGGCAGACCACACGTGGTGCTTTCATCCGAGGAGTTCTAGGCGAGGACCGAGTGGACCTGTACATTGGATTACCTATCCGACGACTGCTGAGCCCTATGCGGCATGGAATATATATTTGCTTTGGTACTTTGATTTGTGGAGCGGATAATCGCCAACACCGGTGAGTGTTGGATTTACCCCAAGAGGAGTCAAGGTGAGACGGCGCTCAGACCAGACTGAGGTCGCCTCGCTTCTTCTTCATTGTGGACCTACAGCTACAGCTACAGCCTACAAGAGAGCCAAGGTGTATTCATCTGTGGATCAAGATTCTACTGCACTGTCTTCTGTACTTGAAGTCTCCCTAGAAATCGTTGACCAGACGGGCTACTGCCGACGGCTCTCCTACCCCCCCTACCGGCCTACAACCGGGAGGACCCCTTCCAGAATTATCCTGCTATATCATTAAGAGTACCATAGATCTAATTCCCTAAGAGCCAGGTTGTATACTTGCTTCCTGCGTAACCAGAGATTGGACATTCAGTGTTGATTTGCCTACGAGTACTCATTTGCCTTACAAGTGCATTCAAATCATAAATGTAATAGTAACTATTATATGTACCTTTTGCTATATATTAAATATTTGATTATTACCTTTGTGTGGACCCGATTTCATTGTGGGAAAGTGTTCATCATATTTAGATATCGTGTACTGTATGGCCAGTAGTTAAAGTACATAAAGCGGTAGTGGTTTAATGATACCATACTTATCAATACAGTCAGGGAATTGTACCCCTCAGTTACAATTAGAATCATTAGAATGTTCAGTTCACAACATTCCGTCTCACATGTCAGATCGTACACGTGAGAGGGATAATTTGCAGGGATAAAAAAAATCAAAATATGATAATGAATATACTGTTCTGGATTGACATAATAAACTCACAGAACTATGGGTTGGGATAAGGGGTACTTAGTGTTAGTGTGCGGTACCTTCCGGTAGTCAGTTCCGTTTGGTGCTAATGTTTGGCTTTGTTTACATTTGGTTAATGTCGAATAAACGCCTAGCATAGGGAGGTGTAGTCTGACGTCACTAGTTGTTCCACCCGTATAGGGATTCATCATTGGGAAAATGGATTATCGGCTATTTTAACAATTCTGCCGCATGGAAATTGACAAGCTTCCATTTTTGCACAAAATGAGTTTCCTTCTACCACTAACATTACTGTTTAAGCATTTTTCGTTGAAATTAGCTAGCTAGCTAATGTTAACGTTACCCCGCTAAACGTACTAGACGTTAGCAATGTCTACTGTCGTGAACCATTTTAAATTGGGGCATGTAGAGGAGTTTCGGGAACGAGTAAAATGTGCAGGTCCTCTTTTCAGACCTGTGGGGCAAGCACTGCACACGCATCATGCCGGCTAGCAAGCTAGCTAGCTACACGTCACGGCCTGTTGATACCACGATAGCTAACTAATGTTAACGTTACAAGCTCAAAAACCTTATAACTATTACTGTCGTGTCCATAAATTCCCTGGCAGAATACTTTGTTTGTGAGGAGTATACAAAGAGGAGAGAACCATTTTAAATCGGGGCACGTGGAGGAGTTTTGGGAATGGCTAGCAAGCTAGCTAGCTACTAACGTTATGTAAAAAACAATAACGTTATAAACTATACACAATATGTACAACAAAACAATGATTTACATTAGTATTTACAGTGATTTAATATGCAGCGAAATAACGTTATACGATTAAAATTATAAATACAAATGTAAAAAAATGGTGGTTGGGTATAAGCTGGTGTTGGGTGAAACAGATACTAGCAACAGATTCAGGGTCAGTTATTTTCCCATTGTACGAATTGTTAAGCTTATCGAATGTAAGGAAAATCTGATCCTAGGTCTGCGACTAAAGCCAGGCGTCTACGCTGTGGTGACGTCAGTCAGCAGCGCCAAATAGTAGTGTAGTTTCACAGCGAACAAAAACATAAACGTTGTTATTTTGCTACCTTTACGATTAACACTTTAACTGCCGGAAGACGTGTTTAGGCGTCCTTCCCCGCCATGCTCAAGTTGCCGAAGACGCCGTAACTCGTCTTTGATATCAATATTTAAAAAATCTGTGATCGGATTCATATTTCCCATCCGCTGGCCTGAGACCCACCAAAAAGCCCCACTGAACCCTCTAGCGGTTCAAGAGCGCCATCTGGTGGCCGATCGGCGCAATCGCCTAACAGGAAGTTACTTGGATGATGTGCTGTTCTCCCATATTACTTCCGGGCACTCGGTAAAGGTCCCGGCACTCTAGCTCGTCACAATACATAGCGATCCGTTGCCAATAACTCGATAAACAACATGATTTGGACGTATATACCATTATACAACCTGGAAATGGACCGGGTATTCCAACATCCCATAATAGGAAAATGTATACTCCACGCTCATCGCCCAACGGCGCGAGGAAGATACGGTAAGATTCAGCGTTATTTTTCAATGTCTTCTATACTAACTGATCTGATGAACATTTGACCCACATTAGATGAATGGTATAACGCTGCCCACGGAATTATAAACGCCCCCTCGCCCATCCGGTCAACATCAGATGACGTGTAGTAACTTCCAGAAGTCCGTCCAGTTGGATTTTTTTATATCGCGCCGATTGCTATCAAACTGTATTTGATCATCAATATAATGCATTTGGGGCTATAAATCACGTTCTGGAGAAAGCTGCAGAAAGAGATGAAAACATACTTATACTTTAGATCATATTTTAGTATGAATATGTGAATGAAAAAGTTTAACGTTCATACACCCTGAACAATACATATAGGACATTGAATGGGCCCTAATAATGGCAATTTAGCAATAGAATTTAAAAAGTTATAGCCCTGCAAAGAAGGGGAATTTCTCCATAGACAAATAGAGCTGGCAACCTATGGTATATCATGAATTTAGCCTTAGGCAATCAAAGTGTTAATTGCAAATATTTTCATGTTGAGCTATAGATTGTGGATGGATACGCACAGAAAGGTACACCATGCCAATGTCCATGCTTTATTTGTTTTAAACGAACCGTTTTAGAAATGGGCAATGGGGAAATACATTCAGTGGAACAGAGGGTGGAACAGGAAAAAACGAAAATGACGTAACCACTACACCTCCCTATTGGCTTTTGATCTCCATCTCCGATTCCTATCTAAATGGTAAATGGCTGCATTTATCCAAAGCGCTCATTCTTTACCTATTCACACCGACGGCGGAGGCGACCATGCAAGGTGCAACATGCCTACTCAGCACTGTTGATGAAGCTGCTGTGCCCTCCAGGACCTCGTGAGGCTCCCTCAGGCTCTGCTGCTGCCTGCTGCTCAGCCTGATATACATGGGTAGATAGAGAGCTGGGGGGATGGATGACGAGAGGGAAAGAGAGGTCAACACTAGCACAGTAAAGTCTAATGTGGCTTGGGGCCATTTCTGCAGAGCTGGGTCTGTGGAAGCACCCCCCCCCCCCCCCCCCCCCTCTCTACCTCTTCCTCCCTCTCCGTGACCCGGCCTGTGGGGAGCTCTCCTCCCCACCTACTCGCCTCAGGTGATGACAGATTGACAAATGACATAACAAGGGCTGAAGCTTTTTTCCTGCACTTCCCTTTGACCTCATAGACCATTGGCTGAACAGTAGAGGGGGCGGGGCCTGGGGAATCCCTGCCATCCAGCCTTTCATGTTGACGTTCTTCAGCTGGGAAGAATATTGTACTTTTCTATATTGTTCACCCTATTGGCCTATCTCTCAAGCCCCGCCCTCTTTTCCTGATCCTCCAATCACAACTGTTGTGATTGGAGGATCAAGAAGAGAGGGCGTGGTTCGAGACAGGTGCCGATATAAATGGGCCGATGCTTACAGCATGAGACATACCAATAATAATAATAATAATAATAATATCTTAAATCTATATAGCGCCTTTCAGGAGACCCAAGGCGCTTAACAGGAGGGGGCAGCTAAGGGAAGGGAACAGGGAACAACGTAACAACAAAATAATAATCAAAAGGAAAGAAAGAAAGAAAAAGAAAAAGAGGGAAATCAGGCAGAGTCATTTACAAATTTGGTGAAGAGGTGGGTTTTGAGTTGGGATTTGAAGGAGTGCAGGGATGTAGCACTACGGATGTTTGGAGGGAGTGAGTTCCAGAGGGTGGGTGCGGCCACAGAGAAGGCTCTGGGACCAACAGTCTGCATGTTGGTGGTGGGGATGGAGAGGAGACCGGAGTCAGAGGACCGCAGCCTCCGGGGCGGGATGTAGGGATGGAGGAGGTCAGCTAGGTACCGGGGGGCAAGGGAGTGAAGGGCTTTGTAGGTGATGAGGAGGATCTTGAAATTGATGCAGGACTTGACTGGAAGCCAGTGGAGGTGGATGAGGGTGGGGGTGATGCGGTACCAAGACAAGACTTTGGAGGAACAGATACATCCTGTACTTTTACATCTATTCATTAAATTGCACACAGAGCATGCTTGTACTGTACACTCAAAATAGGGAAAAATAAAGAATAGCGCAGGGGATATATAACCAAAAGATACATCCATCATTCAGTGACGTCCGGCAGAATAATAATAGCTCACACAGGAGAGTGCAAATAAGCGTTGTTGTTACTAGTAAGCAGAGCATGTTGCAAAGTGCGCTTGTCCGTTCCTCACAGACAGTATTTACATGATGTTTGGCTTATGTGACAAGAATAGGAGGCCTTGACCTTCTCCCCCTCAGTGGCCTGCTGGGCGCTGCCGCCCCTCCTCTGGGAGTGGCCGGTCTCCTTCACACAGTGCTGGTCGTTTGTGGTACCAGTGCCTGGGCGGGGGGCGGGGGGGGGGGGGGGGGGAGGGGGGTCACAGATGACAATAAAGAGATTCTTAGAACAGAGGGGCTGTTTACTTCCATAACAATCCATGTGAATTTTTATTAGGCCTTGTCAATACATAGAATTTGACCTTTTCATTTCATCCAGAATTTTGCGGCTTTCCATCACGATTTACCCCCAGTTATGTGATAATTTCTCTTCCCTTAATTAGATATAAATTAAAAGTTGAAAGTCTTAAAAGGCGGCTGGGTAGAGGTCTAAGCACTTGCCTACCACCGCCGCAGAGACTCTGGGTTCGAATCCAGCTGTCAGCGGTACCTCCGGCTTGGTCAGTCATCCCTACAGTGGGGTGTGAGTCCTGGTCATTGCAAACAGTGACTCCTACTGGTCGGTCAGGGTGCCTGGGGGGGGGGAGTGGCTGGCGACTCCACGTATATCGGAGGAGGCAGGTGGTAGTCTACACCCTCCCCAGACTGACAGTAGGGCAGCATGTGGTAGTCTACACCCTCCCCAGACTGACAGTAGGGCAGCATGTGGTAGTCTACACCCTCCCCAGACCGACAGTAGGGCAGCATGTGGTAGTCTACACCCTCCCCAGACCGACAGTAGAGCAATGCACGTAATGACCAGGAAGGGAATTGGCATAACTACTAAATTGGGGGATGGGTGGCGCAGCGGACTAATCGCTCGTCACCAACGCGAGAGACACTGGTATCGAATCCGGCTGTCAGCGTTGCCTCTGGCTTGGCCGGCCGTCATACTGGCTCAATTGGCAGAGTCAGCGGGAGGGAAGCCGGTGGGTGGTAATCTGGTCGTTGTAAACAGCGAGTGCGACTCCTACAGGTCGGTCAGGGCGCCTGCACAGCGAGGGAGGGAGATGGTGAGGGTAGTGTGACCTCCCACACGTTACACTTCACCAATGAGAGTCCGCGCTGGCAGGTGAAAAGATGCTGCTGGCTGTCTCCTATGTCTCGGAGGAAGCATCTGATAGACTTCAGGGCTCCCTAGACCGACCAGTGGGGGGCACATGCGAGCAACGACCAGGAAGGGGAGGGGGGAATTGGCATAACGACTAAATTGGGATGGGAGAAAAACACAGAAAAACAGGAGGATAAAAAGTGGATAAAAAAATAAAGTTAAAAGCTCCAGTTGGATCGAACATGATCTTGGAGATTGAATACACTGTCTTATAATTACACTTCATTATAGTATATTATATAGTATACTATAGTATAGCAACAGTGGCTCAGGAGGTAGAGCATCGTCTGGTAATCAGAAGGTTCCCGATTCGATTCCCACTCCTCCCGGTGTCCTTGAGCAAGACACTTAACCCCTAACTGCTCCCGATGAGCAGGTTGGCACCGCCATCGGTGTGTGAGTGAATGGATGAATGTGAGGAACAAAATTGTAAAGCGCTTTATTTATTTATCGAACGTAATCGGTGAATACACCGTCTTATACTTACACATTATACCATCTCTCTCTCTCTCTTCCTGTTTGCTCTGTGCGTGACGTTATGTGTGACGTTAGTGTTGAAGGTGACCGGACAGAGGAAGAGGAGGAGGAGGAGGAGGAGGAGGAGGAGGAGGAGGAGGAGGAGGAGGAGGGAAAAGACTGTGTGTGTGTGTGTGTGTGTGTGTGTGTGTGTGTGTGTGTGTGTGTGTGTGTGTGTGTGTGTGTGTGTGTGTGTGTGTGTGTGTGTGTGTGTGTGTGTGTGTGTGTGTGTGTGTGTGTGTGTAGTGTAGTCTACCGTCGCACCTACAGTACGCAACTTTACCAGAGCAATCTCCTAAAAAGCCTCAGATAAAGTTAATTAATGGCCGTCAGCCACAGTGCCCTGTGCCATGTGCCATGTGCTCTGTGCCATGTGTGCGTCTCTACAGCAAGGAGAAAGGGACCTTCACTCAGACGCTGAATGAGACATTGATCTGTGACTTTTGAAAGTGACTTCTGGTCGTAATGATTCACTGTCTCCGGTCATTCTACAGGGGTCGTCTACTTTGCCTTTTTCCATATACGTCTGTGTGTGTGTGTGCGTGTGTGCGTGTGTGCGCGCGTGTGTGTGTGTGTGTGTGTGTGTATGTGCGTGTGTGCGTGTCCGTGTCCGTGCGTGTGTACTTGTGTTTAGACCACAACGTCATCACGTTACATCAGTGTTTTCTCTGATGTTGGGGTTCAAAGTTCAAAGTTTACCGGCCTCCTTGGCAAACCAGGGGTATCCGACCGTTTCCAAATGCTTTAGTTATTGTTTCAGAGTCATGTCATAATATCCCTGCGTGACCTTTACATTGTGCAGTGTGGGAGGAATTCTCCCAGAGAGGATTAGATTACCTTTCCCTTCACCTGCGGCCCAAACAGCACAGTCTCTGAACAGCACAGTCTCTGAACAGCACAGGCAGGCTTACAGCACAGACTCTGAACAGCACAGGCTGTGAACAGCACAGTCAGGCTTACAGCACAGACTCTGAACAGCACAGGCTGTGAACAGCACAGTCAGGCTTACAGCACAGACTCTGAACAGCACAGGCTGTGAACAGCACAGTCAGGCTTACAGCACAGACTCTGAACAGCACAGGCTGTGAACAGCACAGTCAGGCTTACAGCACAGACTCTGAACAGGGTTTAATCCAAAACTGTACCTGGTTGAACTGCATCACTGTGGGTTTCATGACACATGTTCAATATTATTTACAATACTTGACAATTGTATCACATATATCACATTACCATGCAGTCCAATATGATGAACTTGGATTGGATTACCTAACATGTGATTTTACATACCTAACCAGATATATAACGTAAATTGATAAAGAAAGGTCCTTCTGAATATCATGATATATATTTTTCCATATCGACCAGCCCTGGTACAGACACTAAGCCTGACATAAAGGTTATAATCTATCGATTAGTATAAAGAAGCGCAGAATCAACACTGACAAATGCTAGCCTATCACAGTGATGGCTGAGGACTGTCCGAGGGAAGCAACAGTTGTGATTGGAGGATGGAGAAAAGGGGGCAGGGCTTGTATTATTCCACTTGTGTAGCAATGAGCGAAAAGCACTCATATCTTCTCTCTCCCTCTCCCTCCTCTCTGTTTTCCAGTGGGATGTTCTTTGATGGGAATCACACCTACATGATCGAGCCTGGAGGACAGGGAGGCAGCAACGTAAGTAGCTTCTTCTCCTGCAGTCGAAGTCTTTCACACCTACCTTGTTTGGTCCGGACTTTCAGACTTTCCAGTTTGATCCGAACCAAATTGACATGTGTCAAACCCTCCCCCGGACCACGGTGCAGACAGAAAACCCGGTCCTTTGTCCGAGCTCAAGAGGTGGTCTCAGTCCGGACCCAACTGGACCAGAGTTCTCTGCTGCGTAATGTGAAAGCATTTTCTTTGGAAGGTTCACACTATCGGGCCAATTACAGGAAGTTATGGCAGATTCATCACTCGTCATGATGTCAGAACAGGAAAAACAAAGGGGAAAAGCGGGGGGGGGGGGGGGAGCTACGGTGAGCTGCGGCAGCACATGGGGAGAGGAGGAGACTCGTTTTTGTATTGAAATATGGTCAGACGAAGTCATAAAAAGTTAACTGGAGAAAACGCAAAAGAATACTGAAACTTGTGACGAGGTGAATCTGTTGAGTTAGTGTGGTGAACAACGGGAGACCGGCCTACTACTAGATGCAGAGCTACAAAGCAAAGTCCTGCCTGGGAGCGTTTCCTAGAAGACACGCTAACGTCAGACGCACGCTCATCCACGAGCCAATCAGTGTTGAGTATAGGGAGACACAGCTCATGCGGGTGATGATGACATGACATAGGTCTGCCACCTGACGTCCGCTGGTCAACTGGCGTAATTGCAATGTGAAAGCGAACTGGACCAAATGTAAACAATGTAATGGTGTGAAGGCGCCCTAAGGAAAGGAACTTTATGTTTAAGACAAATCTAAGACTTTCACCCTTTCGTCATTTTGCCCTGTGTATAAAATCACCATGGTCCCCACCCCGATGCACCCTCCCTCCTTCGCTCCCGAGACGCACACCCATGGGATCAGCTTTATTCTGTGGGAAAATATGTAAAACCAATAACAGCTAAAGTTAGTGTTGCCAACTTTCTCACTACCAAATAAGGGACAACAGTGGCCTGAAGGGGACACTAAATGCACGCGCAGAACTTTTTTTAAGGGGACACTAAATGCACGCGCAGAACTTTTTTTTAAGATAAAATAATAAGATTAGATAAGATTAGATATTCCTTTATTGATCCCCTTGGGGAAATTCAGGTGTCATAGCAGCATGGGGGAGGGGAGGTACAGGTATGGGCAGGGTAATAGTAGGAGACAAAAATATAGTTAATAAGACTATAGTACAGATACA